>NC_136261.1:400006541-400246780 GCF_964187855.1 Myxine glutinosa
AGCCTTTTGCTGGCTGGATCTGAAACATCCTGGGTTTTGTAGATCAGTTTTAAAGTTCATCAAAGACACGGGGTTAGCAGTGTGAGGCTCTAGTTTTTCTAGTGTAAACCTCCTGGTTTGGTTTTGTTTGGATGTTCGGGTGCGTGGCGTATATAGAGCCTCGCGGCTCTGAAAGCGCCATTAAACCATAAAAAGAAGAAGAAGAAGAATATGGAGGCCAAATCATTTCGTCTCAGCCTTGGGTAGGTGGAGTCAAGAGACATAAGTGGGTGTGTTCAGGCGGCTGATCGACCAATGGGTGCACACGTCAAAAATCCACCCCCACCACGACCCGCAGCAGCAACGCGAAGCTCTTGAAGATCTCCGACACGTTGAAGGTGAAACACGTGCGATTTATTTATTTATTTTGAATCTCGATGTGAGTTCCTCATGCACAATGGAGTCGGTGAGAGCTCGGAGCGGCCTCGGTCTTGTCCCGGCCTGGCTGAAGGTCCAGGGTCTATCAGAGGAGTCTCTCCGAGCTCTGGTTACGGAGATGGGGATCGAGATCTTCGGGGCTCTCTGTGTCCGAGCCGAGCCCGCTCAGGTGAGGGTTCAAGTCTGTGCTTTGGCCACACGAAAGTTCACCTTCAGTTTCACCATGTACGCGGAGCTCTGTCGGCGCATGGAGACGTGCCGTGCGGGGCGAGGATCGGGATGGACAGTCGCAATGGAGACCGGACGGCCAACTGGAGACGGGACGACCGACTGGAGACATGCGCATCAAGGGAGAAGAATCGGACTCGGTTGTTCCTGAAGATGATAGAGGAGCCCTGGAGGATGGTGAGTTGTAACAATTATGGACATTTTGTGATAAACTTTATTTAAAACCGTCATATACATAAACCTACATTTGGAAAGTCCATTCTGAGGTTGCAAAAGTCCTGATGTTCTGATTCACCACCCACACTAGAGTCCCTGTATATATAGACTCCCGACGTGGCAGGTCCGAAAGATTCTGATCACATGGGCCGTGTCGGCCATTTTGTTTGCAGCTACGTGAGTCGGTCGGTTCCGAGGAAGTAATGAATATCACATGATTGCACGGTGATCTGGTGGCAAAATAGTAAAAAAAAAAAAAAGCATCAGCATGGGGGAAAGACCTTTTTCTTGATGGCCAAATAAAATTTAAATGAAGTAGGTCTATTTCATTGGTATGCTTTTACTCCTGACTTGGGGGGCCCCGTTGGTCCATTGGACCAAATTTTTATTGGTCTTCACCTCTGGGGAGCTTACCTGCCTACCGGACTTGGAAGGGAGGTGGGGGAGGGTCTTTTGGGTCATCTGGGTGTTTTCGCTCCTCGGGGCCTTTTTTTGTTTAAAATTCATTCATTCATTGCACAAGATCGAGGCTCGTGTAAGAGCTGACATTAATCACATAAAAACAAACTGACCAAAAAAAACATATGATCAAGGGAGCGGGAGACAAGATGGGGAGAGAGAGGCAAACACACAAGTATAACAGTAGAGCACAGGGACATCAGGAGATCTGTGGAAGGGAGAGGGCTTAGGAGGAGGTGGCATGGGAAAGGGGGTAGGGGTAGGGGGGGGGAGAGGTATAAAACACATGGAGATTGCTAGGACTTCAAGGAAAGAAGTCGGTATTTCAAAAAAGTGGATCTGGGGTGAATTAACGGGGGTACAAAAGATCAAGGTTTTGTATGGGGGAAGATAAGAGATGGTAGTGAACAGCTGTTTTAAAGACCTGGAGGGGGGAGTTGGATTGAAGAGAGTGAGGGAGTTTCTTCCAGAGGTGGGAGAAAAGAGGAATGAAAGAGTGAAGGTGAGCAGAGAGTCTTGATTTTGGCAGTTTCACCATAACAGGGTTGCTGGCAGATCTTGTGCGTCCTGCAGGAATATTTGGTGGACAGAGCACAGACAGACCTGGGGGAGCAAGGCTGGAGAGGAGTCGGTAGAAGACAGAAAGACCACCAACCTGCCTGCAGTGAGCGAGTGAAAGCTCCTTGGAGTTGGTTAGCTTCTGAAAGCTTTGGTTTCAACAGCGTGAAGACGAGCTAGGTGTGAGGCAGGAGCACCAACCCAGAGGCGAGAACAGTATTCCATTGCGCTGCAGATGAAAGCCTTGTTTGTGGTGAGGAGCTCAGGTGTGCCAAGGAAGGACTTCGCATGATGGAGGATGCCCAGTGGTTTTGGTTTTGGGGGACTGGTTTTGGTCTGGTTTTGGAGGTTTTGGTTTTCGAGGCCAACTTGGAAATGTGGTTTTTCCCAGGAAAGATCATGGCAGATAGTGAAACCCAAAAGCTGAAGTGACAGAACGTCTTGGAGAGGATTGTTCAGAAAGTAGATGGGAGAATTGTCCAGTTGGTCTTTTCGGAGAGACTTGGTGAGAGTGTGAGATTAGTCAGGATTGAAAGACATGTTCCACTTCTTTGACCAGTCTTTGATTTTGTCCAGGTCTGCAGAGAGTGAGGAGGCTGCAGACTGCCGATCTGAGGGATGAGGTATGGAGCGGCAGAGAGTGGAGTCATCAGCAAAGAGACAGAGAGGATTTTCAAGAGAGTCAGAGAGATCATTGATGAAGACCAGAAAAAGCACAGGGCTCAGAACACTGCCTTGGGGAACTCCAGCCTGAACAGGAAGGGAAGATGAGAGAAACCCATTCAGGGCCACACGTTGACTACGACAAGAGAGGAAGTCCGCAAGCCATGCGTGAAGATTTCCATGGATACCATAGGAGGAGAGTTTGGTGAGCAGGGCGGGGTGCCAGACCGTATCGAAGGCACGTGATATGTCAAGGGAGACGGCTCTAATTTCCTGTTTGGCATTGAGGACCTCCATCCATTATTGACACAGCAGAAGCAGCATGTCCAGAGTAGAGTGACCTGGTCTGAAACCAAATTGATGATCAGAGATCAAGCCATTGGAGAAGAGGAAGGATTTGATATCCGAAGCAATGATGGATTCCAGGACTTTGCTGACAATTGGGAGCAGGTTGATTGGACTGTAGTTGCAAGGATCTGTTTTTGCAACTTTTTTGTGTAAAGTGGTAATGTTGGCTGATTTACAAGCTGATGGCAGTAGACCTTGAGCAAAAGAGAGGGTGAAGAGAACAGAGAGAAAGTGTGAAAGTGTGGCAGAGCAGGATTTTAAGACCCGTGGCCTGATGCCGTCTGGTCCAGTTGCAGAATGCAAGTCGGGGATTGACAAACTTCTGCACCTAGTCAGGAGAGAAGGAGACAAAGTCCAGGAGCAGCTGGGTATGACTGGGTATGGTGGGTACAGAGAGAGATGTGGTTGGGACACAATATTTTGAGGCAAACACAGAGAGCAGCAGACTTTTGCATTCAGCTTTTTAACGTGTTGAGTCAGCTTCGTTGGGCCTTCGTTAGGCATCACATATGAATCTTATGACCAAGTTTCATCGAAATCGTGTGTTTGGTACAAGTGAGAATCACTGAAGTGTTTACAGACTCATTCACTCACTCACTGACTGGGTGACTTACCTGCGGACCAGACTGAAGTCCGGGTGAGCTAATAATACACTTGCTTGTCCGTCCGTCTGTGTGTGACATTGCATAACACCCATTGCTTGTTAATTATATTTTAAAGCATAATTAATGGCTACCCCGACTCCACCCACAATTTCAACCTGAAAAATATCACATGGCCACCATGTTTGTGCTATGCTTAGTGAAAGGCATCTTCAGAGGTGTCATATTCACAATCGCCATGCTCTCTGTAAGTTTTCCGTGTTTTACAAAATGCGCAAAGTGACCATTAAAAGGATCATCAAATATCCAAAGATTGGGGCTGATATGTGTCCCAAGCCAGATGAAGATCACGGTCCATATCAGCCTCAGCGAACCAGGCAGGGCTCTGTCGTCCATACACCGGCCAAATAACTGGCATTCCCTCAAGCAGGGCTTTTACCGTGGACCTTATGTGGGTCAATACTATTATTTCCGACGATTTTGTCTTAAAAAAACTCGAACAAGGACCATAAAACCCAACTCCACGGGGTTACCGCATAGCTCGCGGGATTATCAGTTGGACAGGTGACTGTGGTGGTCCATGACATGTAAGAGCTGTTTTTTGAACATGATTTATGTGAAATCCATGATAGCATGATAGAGGATATTATGATATGATAGAGGATATGATAAATCCATGATAGAGGATAGCATGATAAAAGCGTTAAATATTCTGCTGTTTCGAGGAGGTTATGAAGAAATGTGTTATAATCGAATTGTGGAATGCCCTTTTGCTTTTATGAGTGTGAGGAGGGGAGGACTGAGTTGTGGCCGTGAAGGAGGAGGAGGTACAGGTACATCCCCGACATCGAAAGCGCATTCACTCGTCCACTCGTCTGGACCAAATGACTTTTGTACATTTTACACCTTTTCCTGTTCATGTTTTATATTCTGTGGCGTGTTGTGTCGGGGACATTCCAGCGTCAGTTGTGAAAAGAAAAGATTTGTTCAAATTGAGAATGTATTTATGTTATTTGGTATAACACACTTGCACCAACTTGTGGATGTTATTTTACCAGGAAAACAAACAAGAACATGTCTCCTGGTTCTCAAGCCATGTGCGCGAACCCGTCACGTAGTCAGGGGCGCCGCCAGGGATTTTGGGCCCCATGAAATGATATCACAATGGGCCCCGATGAAGCACGCGCGCACATTTTCTCCCCGACATTTTTGCCAGGAGGTTGAAACAATGCTCATATTTCTGCATACAGTATGGAATTCGCTATTTGATGCAAGACTGATACCCACACAAGAAATGTGCTAAAGGCCATCTTTTACAGTCTAAATGTAATTTTAATGGTAAGAATTACAACATATATTAACCTCTTCAATTAAAATAAATTAACATTATCATCTACAGAATGATACAACAAACAAAATAATAAAATCAGCAGCAGAGTGTACATACAAGTATACATACCAAGTGTGGTGATCCAATATCCAGAGCCATGCCATTTAGTTATCACTGGCCCTTGCTCAGCCTCACACACCAAGAGCCCAGCTGTTGCTGGCAAAGTCACTGATCAAGGCTTTGAAGTCCAGCTTTCTAGCCGACTGACTTTCAATAGACAGCATGGCAAGACTGCAAAGCCTGGTTAATAATTTAATGTTGAGAATTTTTACCGAATGTTCTAATAATTTTTAGGGCCCCTGTCAGTGCACGGCCCTTGGAATCATCCGAACTTTTCTCCCCCCTTGCAGCGCCCCTGCACGAAGTTATGAAAACGCGGTGTTCATGGAGGGTCCACCACACGACTCACCAAAGAGGAAGAAGAAAACCACGCTATGGAAGCGTGTGAAGTAAATAAATTCATTCACCCCCCCATCTGCACTTTTGAAAACTTGATTTTGGATTTATCTACCTCAGAGAATGTACAATAAATTGACTTTTCAATCTTTTTCAACTTAGGCACATCTTCGGAGGAACTGGGAAGAAGAATAAGCGACGTTACATGTTTACATGTGGCGACCTTCCACATGTGTAAGTAAAAGAATAATCCCTTTTCAGGATGTCACGACAAGATTTGTGGTAACGATATAAATGGCATTCCTCAAAGGAAATGGAAGCTTATCTTGTCATATCTTATGTCATCTTCCATCTTCTTCAAAGTCAGCTTCCATCACCTTTGTCAGCCAATCTTGCTGCTTATATATGGAGCTTTCAAAAATCTCTCTTGCTTCCCTGCAAAGCTGTGTTGGGTGCTTTGGGATGAACCTCTGCTTAAAATAAATGAAATTAAACATTTTCCTTCTCAGATTTACTCCAACTCAGTAATTGTTTAAACTTTTTTTTTTTCATAAGAAAACGATGATTTCCAATACCGGATACCACCTGGTGGTTTCTATCACAGATCCGGTTAGTTCTTCGGCTTCTGAAAGTTTGGATACACAACTTCCACTGCACCTCCGTTCTTCCACTTCCACTTCCACTCATCCACGCATTCTTTAACTTTCAAACTCAGTGTACACAAATGTGGCGGATTCCTGAAAGTGAGGATTTGAATTTTCCATTTTGATGACATGTTAGGCTGTTTCCACTCCCTATTTTAACGCTTTTCATCTTGAGGCTCAGCCATCATCATTTCAGGGGAGCTGCTGGTTTGCATCATTGCTGGAAGCATGGATGTGCCGCTGATGCAATGTCCTCTGCTGGTTAGGGTAGGAATTTGTCCAGGGAGTCTGCGATAGCTCGCCTACATTTCTCAAAGGAGCAAACTGCCATCTGAAGGAGAGCACACACATTGATGAAGTGCCCTACCTGTGAAACACCAGGATGACAATTTATAGCTGGGTCGGGATTCAAACCCTGGCTAGACTGATTGGAGGCGAGTCTGGAAGATTGGGAAACCAAGGGGAAACAAAAGTGTGGTTTTTGTGAACTTCACACCCTCTTCACCACGTCACGTTTCTTGTCTTCATTGCCAAATGTGTGTGAAGGTACTTAGAAGGGTAGCAGTCCAGTCTTGTTTGCTCTCTCAATGTAGAAAATAAATAAAAACTGATGCAGTCTGACCCATTGCATTTTTATTCTTACATTGTTTCATTTTGTGACTTTTTAATTTGTAAATTCCTGTCTTCAGCTTCACAAAATCTTTCTCATTTTTACAGTAATGCTGGGTCTGAAATGTCAATACAACCTGTTGAGAAACAGCAGCGATCTGGTGAGTTTTGAAAATAAATATTTTCTTATAATAAATTAGTTATCTCGGTTGCAAGTATTTTGCATGCATTTGGATGTTTAAGCACCTTTAGGAGGAGAGACATGGAAATGGTTGCTGTTACCTCCGCCACCGAAGGTAGATGGAGTTGGTAGAAGACAGAAAGACCACCAACCTGCCTGTGGTGAGAGAGAGAAAGGCCCTCAGAATCAGCTTCATCATGGGAGATTCCAATGATTCTGAAAGCTTTGGTTTCAACAGCGTGAAGCCAGGCTAGGTGTGAGGCAGGAGCATCGGCCCAGAGGGGAGAGCAGTATTCCATTGAGCTGCGGATGAAAGCTTTGTGTGTGGTGAGGAGGTCAGGTGTGCCAAGAAAAGACTGCGGAATGGAGGATGCCCAGTCGGCGACTGGCTTTGGAGGCCAGCATAGAAATGTGGTTTTGGCAGAAGTCCTTGATCAAAAGAGAAGGTGAAGAGAACAGAGGCATCCTGAAGAGACTGAGAAAGAGTTTCCAGAGCTCTATATATAGAAAGCAGAGCAGGATTTTAGGACCCGTGGGCTGATGCCGCCTGGTCCAGTTGCAGAACCAGAGTCGAGGTTTGACAGAAACTTCTTCACCTTGTCAGGAGAGAAGGGCACAGGGTCCAGGAGCAGCTGGTTTCGACTGGGTAAGTGGGTACAGAGAGCGATGGGTTTGACCAGACACCACCAGGATTTGGAGGAGGGAGACAGGTTTGAGAGTTCAGTCCTCAGAGTAGAGAGATATTGTTTCTTCAGAGGGTAGACACACACTTGTTCTGAGCTTTGTGGAAGGAACAGAGATTGCCTTCCATTCGATTTGCCTTCCATGAGGAGAAGGCAAGTTGTTTCTGAACAACTGCCTCACCACAAGTTTCAGTGTACCATGGATGGGAGGAAGGATATGACAACTGAAGACGAGATGGGATAAATCTGTGCATGAGAAAGAGCAATTTACTTTGGAAGAATTCCCAGAATGTGTTGATGTCAGAGACAGTCGAGATGGGAGAACAGTTCAGATGTTCGATGGTTGCTTGAAGAATCCATGTTCCATCCATGTTTCATAAAATCAAATTGGTGCTTCGCAGGTGGGGCGTTTGGTCACAGGTGTGCAGTCCATAAAATGAACCATTTGCTGGATTTCCCGTCTGATGGCATTATTTTGGAGACATTAGACATCCCCCGGTTAGTCCTTGAGCCAACCGGCCATTTTTTGAAGTGAATGCTCCGGCGGGGGGAGTAATTCTCATTATGATTTTCCATTAGACCAATGTCTCAAGTGTCAGAAAAGGTGTGATGGACATCTGAGAACGGTAGCTTAGTGCCCGGATGGACGCCATCTTTGAAACCACCCAGCTCGAAAATGCCCATTTGGTGGGGTACATTGTTGCACGTGTATCTGGACTTCTATACTAGCTATCGATGTGCGGTTGACGACTAAATATACGTCCGATGTGTACCGTCTAAATAAAAAATAATATGAAGCATTTTGTTTTAGATTAATTATTATAAAAATCAATTATCGAAAAAAAATCATATATTTTTCAATATTTTATTATTAGACTTGTACTTTTTTTAGTGAAACAACACTGGTATGATTTTCCAAATTATGCATTGTGCTACACCGTTTATCTGTCTATAAAAATAACTCAAAAACTAAAACATATCATCCACCACGAGTGTACACAAAAAATATATGAAAAGGCATGCACTTTCCACAAACCGAAACTATGTCAGTTGGAATTTCCCGCCGATTAATCAACCCACAGAACCCAGTGCCGAAAGTGACGTCGGTCTATTCTATATCTATATTCTATATTCTATATCTCAGTCTGAGATTTGTTGCGGTGACCTGATTAATTTCTGAGGGGGGGGGGGGGGGGGTGGGTGGCTTAAGAACTAAAAGTGAACATGTTAGATGGCGCCACATACAACTCTATTATAGAGTTGTATTGTGGCGCCATCTAACATGTTCACTGACTTGGATGAGTATGTCTATGTAAGCTGGCGAGCTTTTCGGATATCGGAGTAATCTAACGTCAGTCTTTTTGTTCTTTCAGCTGAGATGGCCGGTGTCGAGGCGAAACGGGCGAAGATTGAACCTGAGTCCGGAACGTGCATCCTGTGCAGCAAGAAGTCGCCACTCTCTGAACTAAGCAAGGCAGCGGGCAACAGTTCTTGGAAGACATTGTGTGACGCAGCCGCAGTTAGAAACTTTTATCCAATTCTAAAGCTAGTCCAAGAAGGCGCAGTTGAACTTCCTAATATTCCAATATTATACCATAGGGCTTGTAGATCAGACTTCACTCACAAAAACCACCTAGCTACTTTGACCAATGCAGCTAGAAGTTCTTCAGTTGATACTGGCGATGCGGTGCGACGGCGATCATCACGGGAAGAGACAGGATCAACTTCAACGGTCTACGATGATAAATGCATTTTTTGCCAGCGTGCTTCAAAATTCATAAAAGGCAGTCGTACCCGTGAAACAGTTGTCTTGGCTGTTGAACTTCGAGCAGATAAGACAATAAGAGATGCTGCGACAGCTCGCAATGATGAGAGAGTTTTGGCATTGACTACACGAGATATGGTTGCAGCTGAGGCTCACTACCACTTCTCCTGCTATAGAAACTACACACGGCCCCAAAAACCTCAAGTAGAAACTGACATTGAAGATAATATCGAGAAAAAAGAAATGATACGATGTATATTCAATTTCATTCGCACTGACTTGTTCTTAAACCCGAGGATTGTTCCAATAGTTGATGTTGCAACAGATATCCTGTCTTCAGATACATTTTCAGTTGATGTTCGTGACTCCATCAAGAAGAATCTGCAGCGCACATTACAAAGAGAGTTTGGAGAATCGCTCATCTTCTTCAATGTGAAACACCGTGTATACTTGATGCCCGATAATCTGACAAAGCGAGAGATTGCTGCAGAGTGCGTAAACCTGAAAGCAGAAGTGAAAGCATTTGAACGAACGGACGGTGAAAGTAACATTGTGCGTGCAGCTACTTCACTGCGACACCAGATCAAAGATGCTCATTACAATGAACGTTGGCCGCCTCAGCCAGCAGAACTCACTTCAGATTACGTGAAGATACCAGATTCTCTTCGTGTATTTCTGCATACTTTGATTTGCGGGAGTGGGGGTAGCTCTGCGCGTGCCGACACACTGGTATGGTCGATGGCTCAAGATATCATCAATGCTGTACACCGGGGTACCATCAGAACATCGAAGCATGTCCTACTTCCGTGGGTCATGAAAACGCTCACCGGTAATACAGAGGTCATCAGAATATTGAATCGACTCGGGCACGGATGTTCGTACACAGTTCTGGAAGAAATCGAGACAGCGCTATGCATAGACAAATTAGCAAGTGTGGAGAAAGATACAGTACCACTTCCGTCACATGTGCACCCTTCGGTCCCGACTGTATTAGCATTCGATAACATCGACAGGCTAGAGGAATCGCTGAGTGGTGGCGGAACATCGCATCGCGTCAACGGTATCATCGTCCAACCGAAGTCGCAGTCGTGTTTGCCGCCCCAACCTCCATCGGCAGTATCCAAAGCAGATAAGAAGCGATCTATCCCGTCATCCAGCGATTTAGTTCCAATATACAGCGGTGGGAAACGAGAGGGCCCACCTGCAATCAAGCCTGCAGATCTTTCTGACACTCTTGCAGGCGCAACATCCCTTGCGCAGCGCCGAAATCACGTATGGATTATGACTCGCATGCTGGAACCATGCGACCAGACAATCAGTTCGTGGACTGGTTTCAACATCATGACTAGAGATCGTGTTCAGGTGACGGAAGATGTAGTTGGCTACCTGCCGACTATAAACGCGCCTGCCACAGATATGGCAACGGTGCAAGAAATCCTCAGAGAAGCTCTGAACATCATGTCATCACTTCAGCTTGAGCGTATACCGGTGGTGCTAGACCAGGCACTATTTGCTAAGGCGACCGAAATAGCATGGAAAGATGTCGATCGATATGGAAGAATCGTGCTCATGATGGGGAACTTCCATACCATCTGTAACTTCATGTCGAGCATTGGGAAAATGTTTGGAGATGCAGGCCTTCGGGATGTAGCTGTTGAGTCAGGAGTAATCGCTGAAGGTTCCATCAACAGGGTTCTGGAAGGCAAGCAATACAACCGTGCTGTGCGACTCCACAAGTTGATGTACGAGGCACTAATGCGCATCATTTGGAAGGGCTTCCAGGTGTGGATAGAAAGCAATCATCCTGACAAGGAACCCCAGATTCGAAGCACTGACCTCAAAATTCGCAGCATCAAGGAGGATGTTTGCCACGAGACTCTCGCTGCTGCTCTCGATGATGATTCATGTGTACAGAGCTTTGACATGTTCGCGAAATACCTACATTTTCTGCGAACCAAACATGGAGACCTGGCTCGCTTCTGGATGATGTATATTGATATGGTAGAGACCCTGCTGGGGTTGATTCGTGCGGATAGAGAAGGCGACTGGATGCTTCACTTGGCTTGTGTCAGAAGAGTGATCCCTTGGTGTTTCGCAATGAACAAGGTGAACTATGCTAGATATCTACCAGTGTACTATGCACAGATGACGCAACTCCACGAAACATGCCCCGAGTTGTACAGGCATTTCAATCAAGGCTACTTCTCCGTACAGCTTAGACCAGGGAATCCATTTGCCAGAATCGCTGTTGATCAGACAACAGAAGAAACAGTAAACAAAGATACGCAAACAGCTGGAGGAACACGAGGTTTTAGTCTTCGACAAGGGGCTGTGTCACGATACTATCTAACTGCAGAAAATCGGGCTACTGCACTGAGGCAACTACGAGAAACTATCCTTGTGAATGGCAGCGACACATCTCACGCCAAGCACCCTGACTTGTCTACTTCTCGCATCAAACGTGATGAGTCTGGCGTCACAGCTATCTGTGATCTACTGGAAAATGACTGGACCAATCCATTCGCCGATGATCCGTCATGTCTTCTCAGTATATCTACCGGAGCGGCTGCGAGGGAGGACGTTTCTAATGACCTACTCAACACCCTGCAAAAGGGGGAAGCGGCGTATCAAAGCTTCCAGAAACGTCTTGAAGAGGGAACAGGCTTTCATGACACATTGAACAAGCTAAACTTGAAGACCTTTGGTAAGATCAAGCAGAAAGTTGTGAAGGGCACAAACAAGGAGATCGTCCTGAGAGCTGACAGACAACTGTTTGCCACCATGATACTCATCGCCAAGACAAGGAACCTCGACATGCAACTTGTCCTTTGTCACCCACTAGGGCCGTTACCATGGTCTTTGGCAAACGTTGATGGGTCAATGAAAAAAACGAACAAAGCTGCACTTGCGAAACACATGGAAGGTCTTGTGGAACCAGCCGAGAACGTTGACAAGCGAAGTGCAACAATAATTGATGCGATGGCTCTCATACAAAAGATGCATGGCGAGAACGACACGTTCGAAGAACTATCTGACCGCATCCTTGCTGCAGCGCTTCACGCTGGTCAAGGCAGTGAGCGCATCGATGTTGTCTTTGACACATACACAGAAGAATCCATCAAAGCAGCTGAGCGTGTGAACCGCGGTTCAAATGAAGGCATCAGTTTCAGCGAGATCAGACCCGCACACAAAATCATGAACTGGCGGCGTCTCCTTGCTTGCAGCCAGACAAAGGAGAAACTGGTTGTGTTTCTGGCGGAGTCGTGGAAACATGAAACAAATCGCGAAAAGCTAGGCAACAGAACACTGTATGTCACCTGTGGTGAAAAATGTCTGGTACTGACCCGCGATAGGTGGAAGTTGGTGCAAGCACTCGAATGTAGCCACGAGGAAGCAGACACGCGTATGTTTCTCCACGCAAAGCACGCCGCTACCCACTACAAGACGATCATCTTAGTGGCAGATGACACCGACGTTCTGATCATCAGTCTTCATCTCAGCAGAACCATCGATAGTCAGCTCTTCATCAGACGAGGAACAAAGGTTCGAGTCAGAATGATCGACGTTGGAAAGTTGGCTGCGGTATTGGGGTCTGGAGTTTGCAGTGCATTGCCAGGGCTTCACGCAAGGAGCGGGTGTGACACTGTGAGTGCTCTGGCTAGCCAAGGAAAGATAAAGGCTTTGAAGCTTGTGCAAGCGAATGAGCTGTATCTTCAAGCATTCACAGATCTGGGATCTTCGTGGAATGTACCAACAGACGTCTTCAATAGCATTCAGGCCTTCACGTGTCAGCTGTACGCCAAGAACACGAAGATCGTCGGTGTTAATTCGCTCCGTTATCACATGTTCTGTGCAAAGAAGGGCCAGATCGAATCTGGACAATTGCCGCCTTGTGAAGACTCCTTGATGCAGCATACGTTTAGGGCCAACTATCAGGCGGCTATCTGGCGACGCAGCCTTGAAAACCTACCAGACGTCCCAACACCATCAGCAGGACATGGTTGGGAACTCGATGATGGCGGTTCGCTCACAATCCGATGGATGGCGGGTCTACCAGCTCCAGATGTCGTCTTGAATCTCATCTCATGCACATGCAGAAGGACGTGTCGACTGTCAGATTGCTCCTGCATACTGAATGGGTTGAAGTGCACTGTTGTGTGTAAGCTGCAGGGATGCTCCAACATGGTGCAGGATGATGCTATCGTGGCTCAGGATGCCAATGACTCTGATGGCGACTCTGATGATTAACTTTGTGTGCACTGTATATTGTATAGCATATGTTGTTCTCTATTATAATGCAGGCCAAATTGCCTGAAAATCTTTATAGACAGATAAACGGTTTAGCAAAATGTATAATTTGGAAGATCATACCGGTGTTATTTGACTAAAACATGACATGTTCAATGATACCTCCGCTTGCTTATTAGGAATATACATCGTATGGTGTTAAAATCAGCTCCATACGTCTTTCCAAACTCTAGTAATGAATAATTAATATAATTGGCGGCCATTTTGAAATCCAAGATGGCCACCAAAGTGCAGATTTCCTATGTAACAATTTCCGCCTGCTTATTAGATATCGTATGGTGTTAAAATCCTCTCCGGACGACATTCCTAACAGGCGTTATCGTCAGAATAGATAATGCCAGCGGCGGCCTAAGTCATTTTATGCCTCTTTACATTTATTTGTTGTAAACTCGTGGTGGATGATATGTTTTAGTTTTTGAGTTATTTTTATAGACAGATAAACGGTGTAGCACAATGCATAATTTGGAAAATCATACCAGTGTTGTTTCACTAAAAAAAGTACAAGTCTAATAATAAAATATTGAAAAATATATGATTTTTTTTCGATAATTGATTTTTATAATAATTAATCTAAAACAAAATGCTTCATATTATTTTTTATTTAGACGGTACACATCGGACGTATATTTAGTCGTCAACCGCACATCGATAGCTAGTATAGAAGTCCAGATACACGTGCAACAATGTACCCCACCAAATGGGCATTTTCGAGCTGGGTGGTTTCAAAGATGGCGTCCATCCGGGCACTAAGCTACCGTTCTCAGATGTCCATCACACCTTTTCTGACACTTGAGACATTGGTCTAATGGAAAATCATAATGAGAATTACTCCCTCCGCCGGAGCATTACTTTTGGTCTGGCTCAAGGACTAGGTGTCTTTCATGAAGAGTTGGCAAATTATCACCGACACCCGAAACAAATTACAAATTCCTGTCTTTACCAACTTCAATCATGTCAGGCCGAGCCAACTGGTTCCTGAAAGACTCGAGTCAATATTGCATGTGCTGAGCACTAGACCTCTTACTCGGTGACATGGTATATGAACAGCTAGCTGGCCAAGAAGAAGAAGATGATTAAATCATGAAAATGACGTCGAATTTCCACAATACACACATACACACACACACACACACACGCACACGCACATGCACACATCTGAACATGGTGTTATTCTCTCCATTTATGTTCCTTGTTGTGTTGATTTTTGCTTCATTTTTGAAGGTGATTCGAGTGATTCGGGTGATTCGAGTGATTCCTCCAAGCGGAAAATGAAGAATAAGGAAATTGAGGATCATGACCTGGTAAGCAAGATATTGGATCTCCTACAATGTTGTACAAAAGCATGAGTCCACTTAAATCGATGCCAAACATTCTCCAATCACAAATGCAAACACTAATTTGTCATATTATATGAGATATGCAGGGGCGAATCCAGTCGGGTGGGGCACACCTGGGCCGCCTCCCCCCACAAATACCTCACCTCCAATAAAAAGCGATCATTTTTTTCACATGTATTGAGGTGGGATCACCCGATATTCCTCAAACCACAGCTGATGTTGACCATAGCGTTCAACATATGTGTTTAATACGTTCAACATTGTAGGAGTTCAACATGTAACAGCAAAACCATAATTCTGATTGAAGGTCACTTCCACCATGTCAAATCATGTTCAATATGTCAGACATTGATTTGTTTTGATCATTATGTCACTTGTTTAATTGCATGCAATGTCTGCTATTTATTCATTCATTCATTCATATTGCAACGTCTGCTATTCATTCAATTGGATTTATATAATGAGACAAAAATTTTAATAAATGTTGAGGTTTGAGGAAACGTTTTTTTCATTAGAGTACTTTTTTTTAGAGTACTTAGAGTACTTCATTACAGTACTTAGAATGAAAGCTTTGCGGGATATCCCACCATTCACACTGTAATCATGGCTTTGCAGGATGTTCCTCCATTCACACTTTAAACATAGCTTTGCAGGATGTTCCTCCATTCACACTGTAAACATTGCTTTGCAGGATGTTCCTCCATTCACACTTTAAACATAGCTTTGCGGGATATCCCACCATTCACACTGTAAACATAGCTTTGCAGGATGTTCCTCCATTCACACTGTAAACATAGCTTTGCGGGATGTTCCACCATTCACACTGTAAACATAGCTTTGCGGTATATCTCACCATTCACACTGTAAACATAGCTTTGCAGGATGTTCCACCATTCACACTGTAAACATTGCTTCATGGGAATATCCCACCAGCTGCTTAACACATAATCCCCCACGAGTTACTGTACAGAATTAAAACATTCCACCACATGTATTAGTGCAATTAGCTGTGAAAGGTGGGGGAGAGAGAGGCAGGTGTAGGAGGACAGAGAGAGAGTGAGTGATGAGGGTGGGGGAGAGAGAGAGGGGAGGGAAAAAGGAGGGCGGGGGGGTGGGGGGGGAGAGCGAAGATGTCGCTATACTGTTATCAAAACTAAACCAATTTTCACCAAATTCGCATTAGCAGGGTCTTTATTGACCTCATCGACGATGAAAACAGAAATCAAATTGGAGTTGAAATGAGTCTGTGAGGTCCTGAAGAACATTTGGAGCCATCACAACAACGATGAAAAAAGAGAGAATAATGCGGCTTCTGAATGTCTTACATTAAGCCATTAAAGGTTGTATATTTGTCAAATTTAATCAGACTAGAACATTACCCGCCCTATGGGCAGGGCTTCAATTGGTAGGCCCAAATGAAAAGGTAAAATATCAGAAATTGAAGGCTTTTTTTATTTTAAACGATTCATATAAACATCCGTTAAATCATATCACACGCAAATAATCAAAATCTAAACAGTATCTTACTATAATTCACCAAATGTCCCACAGTGATCGATACACTATGATCGTGGTGATCGTGATCGTGAATCGTGATCGATAATCGTGTTCACAATCGCTATGTCGTATGTACTCCCGATACGTGTTTCCTTCAGTTGAAATGGGTTAGAATTCTCTCAAGCAGGGATTCAACCTGTGTCTTATAAAAGGTCTTTGTCCGAGGTCACTGAGTCCGATCGGTGCAGCTGTGCAGCGATCTGTGCAGCCGTTTGTGCAAAACAACATCGTCACAATGAAAACATCGTCACAATGAATGCTATGCGAACGCGAATGTTATGCGGGAGTCCAAACCTGAGAATGCTGGAGACGAAAGCTGAAATTGGGAAAACTAAATCGCCTATTTTACTCCTGGAGATCCCAGGATTACCCACCCAAAATATCGTTGCGAACGGTTCAGCAGTTTCTACGGTACCTTCGAACGGACGGACAGACAGACAGACATTTATCGAATTATAGGAAGATTTTCATCAAATTTGTTGTAGTTGAGTATGCAATCGCTCCCGCGACCACCAAAAAGGAAAACATAAATCAAATCAAATTTAAAATAAACCCGTGAGGCCTTTCAAAGCATTGAAGGAAAATGGACAATGATCGTCATAATTTCCAATGTTAAATCCTTGAGGTATCATACTTCGGGCTAGTGTAGAAATTAACAGAAGGGCAGGTAAACTGCGGGAGTAACCATTTTCTTTGTGGTGGGTTTGACTCTCTTACACTCCACCCATTCTCCCCTTCCTCCCTCCCCTCTCCGTTCCCCTCCCCTGCACTCTGTTGGAGTTCGTGATGTACGTATACAAAGTTTGGGGCCGCTAGGTTTCATGGTTTTGGAGTTATGAAGGACACAAACACACACACACACACACACACACACACACACACACTCACACTGCCTTTTATTATTATAATAGGAGCATTGTTGTGAAGTTTTGTTTGTGCCTTTATCAGATTGGGGACTGGGAGGTCATCTCCAAAATTGGACAAGGCGGACTTGGAAATGTTTATAAAGCAAAGGACATCAAGTCTGCAGTGGAGGTACAAACTTGGCTGCTACACAAATATCATATATTGTAATCGTTTTTCCACATTGTAGATAGGTCTAAGGTGTTATCATATGTACCTTTTGTTTTCTCTTTCAGGTTGCTTTGAAGAAAGCAATAAATGTGGAGGAGAACGACGACGTAAGTTTGTGTGAATGTAGAGACAACTGTGTTTTAACTGCTGAACCAACAGTTCAATGTACCTCGGAACTGTCTTGATAGAACTTTTGTCTGTGCTGGATCCTTGTCGATTGGCCCATGATGATGTGCGTCCCACTGTGTGAGTTACAACTTTGTGGGTGCAGCTGTAGGGTAAGTTTACCTTTTATGCAGGTAATTTTCTATGCAGGTAATTTTCTTTTCTTCTTTTGTAGCTCTTGGAAGAAGCTGAGATGTTGCAGCGACTTGACCATCCACACATTCGTAAGTTTGGATTTCACTCAAACTTATTGCAGTATGCACTATGACGGCACTCGAGTGAGTGCAGACCTCCGCCAGGTTGAACCTTTTACATTTTCGATTCCATTGATAGGCCGGATCTGGATCCAGACCTCCAAAATCGAATGAGCTTGTTCTTGTCACCAACCCAACTCATCCACCAAGTTTTGTCCAAATGTGTCCGTAGATTGAAGCATCGACCAAATGTAGATTGAATAAAGATTGCTAGAACGGACGGAGTGGGAATTGTTGGAACGAACCGAATGGAAATTGAAAGAAACAGACAGTTTGAATTGGGGAGACACCACACTGGGAATACATCGACAAACTAACTTCAACGCATGTTCCCATTCCTGAACCCCTTAGACCAGTGGTTCTTAACCTTTTTAAAGGCGCCGAACCCGAAGGAAACCCACCGAACACTCGCGGAACCCCTCAAATTTGACAAAAAAATTAAGAATTGCATCTTAATGCGTTTTCTGTTCTTCTTTTTTGGAGGCGATCTGGGAAATGCGTGGTTTTGTTTTGGCAAGGGCCACCCTCAAATCATTTCCGCATGCAAGCCTGCTCCTTTTCTTTGTTTTAATGTCCACCAGTTTCGAAAACACATGCTCGCAGAGATACGTTGTAACGAACGGCGTGAGGATCTCAAGGGCAATTTTTGGCGATGTGAGGATACCCTTCCATTTGGCGGCACCAAAACGTTGAGAGTGTTGTTGTGCCGAAGAGTTGTTGTTGAGTCTGGCTCTGCTGAAGGTCGATGAGGTCGTCGAGGTATTGGTCGTTGACATCTGCCATTGCAACGTCGAAAGTAAACGGCTGCCACACCCATGCTGGGTATTGCTCTTGGTCGGGGAAGTAGCCGTCGAATGACTTTCCCAGCTCATCCAAGTGCATGGCAATCACTTGCTTCAGCTCCTTCGGTACAGCAGTACCTCCAACTTCAGACTCATCTTCGATCCCGCTCACACACTCGTCCAGTTGCGAAAAGTTTGCGAAGTTGTCGTTCTCTGTTCGCCACATCCACAACAGTAACTTCTTTCGGAAAGCGCTCAGCTTTTCTTCAGATTCGATGACATTTACTCCACCGCCCTGCATCTGGCAATTGAGATGATCGAGTGCGTTGGAGATGTCAGCCAAGTACGCCAAGGCGAGGATGAACTCTGACTCTTGGAAGTGCGTTGCATGGCAATGCTGGTGTTCTCGCAAAAATAGGGCTAATTCTACACGCAAGGCAAAAACACAGCTCACTACCTTCACTCGTGATAACCATCGAACGTTAGAGTGGTAGAGAAGGACTTCGAATTCAGAGCCGATTTCATTGCACAGCTCTTTGAAGATGCGATGATTCAGAGCACGGCTTCGCACGTAATTCACAGTTTCAACGACGATTTTCAGAACATTGGCCAGTTTTGGAGGCAGGGTTTTTGATGCCAGCGCGTGTCTGTGCAGGACGCAGTGCGTGTCGATGATGTGGGGTGCATCGGCCTTCACAGGCGCTCCAAAACCGGAGTTGCATCCCAGCATGGCTGCAGCTCCGTCCGAGCAAACTCCAGACACCGTGTTCCATGAGAGGCCATTGCTTCTGAAGAAGTCGTCCACAAGCTTCTTTTATTAAAAAAAAAAAAATAACGAAGAAAACATAACTTATAGTTACGATGATGGGATTTATAATCTATTCAACTCTATGTCACCTCAAATCCCATTATAATATTGCATAGAAAACTGTGAATTGTTAGTTTTGAATTGCGACCAAAGGAGTTATATCACCTCCACCTAATTTTCTGAGTAATTCAATCATATTTTACAATCACCATCCACTTTAGACTTTAATATAACTTCTGAACCCGTCCTGCATATCCACAAACATTTCCAACTTACTTTTCAATTAATCAGTAACTCCAAAGTAAGGCGCGACCAATGACCCACGGCACACGGCAAGCTAATCGAGGCTATTCACTGGAATTTCCGAACACCTGCAAAGTCCAAAATCCAGGAAGTAAGTAAGCAAGTAAGCACCATCAACAAAATAATTAGCAAGTTGCTCATTGATTCAACTTACAAAAGTCAGTGTGAAACAACTTATCTTAAACACAGACCTGAGAAGCCATGAATGGGATGGGAATACAATAGCAAATAACATTTCCATTCGTTCGTAACATACATAGTGAAATAATAATAATATTAATAATAAGCGTAATTACACATACATTTAAAATTGATACAAAACTTTAAAAAAACAAAAACAATTGCAATGCGTTTCGGAGGACCTCCGCCGAACACCTGATCCTGGCTCACTGAACCCCTGGGGTTCGGTTGAACGCAGGTTAAGAACCACAGCCTTAGCCTTGACTCCCGCTTCCGGTCCGGTCTGGAGAGGACGCTGGCGTTACTTGTTCGCCGCTTCTCCGACTGGGCCATTGTACATAGTTTGCTTTTCTGGTGGTCGTGGCGGATTTTTGACCGTTGGGTCTGCCCTCTGCTCGGTCCCGGCTCTGCTCCTGGCTTCGCCTGCCCGGCTCCTCCACTGTTTCCTCAGGCCCGCTCCCGTTGTTTGCGGCGGTGGCTGTTTGCCGCTGTGGTCTTGATTAGCGGCTGCAGTCGTTTGCCGCTGCGTTTGCCGCTTTGCCTCCTCGACCTTGGCCTCGTACTCGTCCCTTCGCTCCTGCCTGGCATGGCTCTGAGGTACTCCGCCGCAAGGCTTCTTCTGCTCAATACCCGCTCCACCCCATCATGCATCTCTGCCATCAAATCAAATGGACTCCTCCGACGACCCAGGTACATTCACCGTGGCTCCGGTCGTAAGTTTGTTTATTTGCAATCAGGTCACTCCATCCCCGTCCTCTGGTCGGCTCAGCGCACTCTCACTCTTCGTCCCAGCGCACCTGGTCACAGCAACGCACACGATCGCACCTCCTGCCTACGAACCCTGGCTAAATCACCTGAATTCATCCCTGCTGTTCAAAACAACATCAAGCTCACCCTGTTCAACACCCGGTCCCTCAACAACAAATGCCTCATCCTGAACGAATACATCCTGGA
Organism: Myxine glutinosa; assembly: GCF_964187855.1. Lineage (NCBI taxonomy): Eukaryota > Metazoa > Chordata > Myxini > Myxiniformes > Myxinidae > Myxine > Myxine glutinosa. The sequence goes on from NC_136261.1 coordinate 400,027,423, forward strand.
TAACAAACTGGACTTTCTCTGTCTCACCGAAACCTGGCAACAACCTCTGGACTACTACACACTTAACCTCACCACACCCAATGGATATTCCTACGTCAATAAACCACGCTCGGAGGGCCGAGGTGGTGGAATTGCCGTTATCCACCGTCAAGACATCAAGACCAACCTCATCTCCATCTCATCTGCTCCATCATTTGAACACCTGGCTTTAAAACTCTCTGGTCGCACGCAGTCAGTCATGGCTGTCGTCTACCGCCCTCCCAAACCACACCCATCATTCCTGTCTGACTTCTCCTACTTTCTGACCCAGCTATGTTCCCTCTCCCCCTCAATCCTCCTCCTTGGTGATTTCAATATCCACATGGACTCCACTGACTCCACAATAACCACTGACTTCACTGATTTACTCACCTGCTTTAACCTCACTCAACATGTCGACTTTCCTACCCATATCCGTGGTCACATTTTGGACCTTGTCTGCTCCACTGGATTAAATTTGCACCATCTCTATGGCTCTGACCTCACCCTCTCTGACCACTTAGCCATCACTCTGACCATCAACATCCCCGCCCCAACACCAAGGCATTATCGCACAATCGACTTCCGTAAGCTAAACGCTCTTTCACCTACCTCATTCTCATCCACCCTCTCTGAAAAAATGTCCACTTCTCCCTTCATTGACCTCCACACCCCTTCTGACCTCACTGACTACTACAACCACACTCTCTCCTCCTGCCTTGACCAGCTTGCGCCTGTAAAAACCAAAACAGTTTCTTTCACCCATTCTGCTCCCTGGTTTACCCCTGAACTCCACCTGATGAAAACTCGTGCTCGCCAACTTGAAAGACTCCGCAATAAAACGGGTCTCACAGTTCACTCCCAAGCCTACAAGGACCACCTACAACACTACAAAGATGCCCTCTCCCACACCCGCTCTGCCTACTACTCTCAAATTATCCACTCTGGCTCCGGAAACCCAAAAGCACTCTTCTCGACAATAAACAAACTCCTCCGCCCCCTGAACACCACCACCCAGTCATTCACAGTAGACAACTGCATCTCCTTCCTCTCTTTCTTCCAACGCAAAATTGACAACATCTACAACAGCTTGACCACCGCCGCACCCGCTCCCCCTCCAACCACCTGCCCCCCCCTTGTCCTGCCATCCCCTGTCTCGGTTCTCCCCAATCTCCCCTACTGACCTCTCTGAACTCCTCATAGGAATGAAAACTGCCACCTGCACTCTTGACCCCATCCCCTCCAGCTTTGTCAAAGCCTCCCTCCCTGCTCTCTCTCCACTTATCATTGCAACAATAAACTCCTCCCTGTCTACAGGCATCATCCCACCTTCCCTCAAAATTGCTGCTGTTACCCCCATTCTAAAAAAACCTGGTCTAAACCCTGACACCCTAAACAACTTCAGACCCATCTCCAACCTACCCTTTCTGTCAAAAGTTTTGGAACGCGCTGTAGCCACTCAACTCAAACATCATCTCTCTGCCAATAACCTGTATGAAACATTCCAATCCGGATTCCGGTCCAACCACAGTACTGAAACTGCTCTCCTCAAAATCACCAACGACCTTCTCTCCTCTGACGCTGGCAACCTCAACATTCTCGTCCTCCTCGACCTCAGCGCTGCCTTTGACACCATCGATCACACTATCCTCCTCACCCGACTTGAATCCACCTTTAACGTTACCGGCACTGCCCTCTCTTGGATTAAATCATACCTCTATGACAGATGCCAGTTCATCTCCATCAATAACTGCAAATCCCCCACTGCTCCCCTCCCCCAAGGTGTCCCCCAAGGTTCAGTTCTTGGCCCCCTCCTCTTCATCCTTTACCTGTCCCCGCTCGGTCACTTAATCCGCCGTCATGGTCTCCAATTCCACTGCTTCGCCGATGACATCCAGCTTTTCATCTCCACCAAGTTCGTCTCCACCGACACCCACTCTATCCTGACAAACTGCATCACTGAAATAAAATCCTGGCTTCAAATCAACTTCCTCAAGCTTAACTGTGATAAATCTGAAATAATCATCATTGGCCCAAAAACGCTCACAAAATCCACCCATAACTTTGCCCTCAACATCGACGGTATCCCAGTATCCACCTCCCCTCACATCCGGAATCTTGGCGTCATCTTTGACCAAACCCTTTCCTTCGACAAATACACTAAACAGATCACAAAGTCAGCCCTCTTTCACCTGAAAAACATTGCCCGTCTCCGCTCATCCCTCTCCTCCACGGCTGCAGAAACCCTCATCCACGCCTTCATCACCTCCCGTCTGGACTACTGCAATAGCCTCCTCTATGGTTCACCCTCAAAAATCACCAATAAACTCCAATACATTCAGAACTCCGCTGCCCGTCTACTCACCCATTCCCGGACTCGTGACCACATCACCCCCGTCCTTTACAAGCTTCACTGGCTCCCCATCCCCCAGAGAATCCAGTACAAAATCCTCCTCTTGACATACAAAGCCCTCCATAACCTGGCCCCATCCTACCTGGCTGACCTCCTCTCCAGACACACTCCCACCCGCAACCTCCGCTCTGCTGGTACAAACCTCCTGACCCCCTCCATCCGGACCAAATTCAGATCCTGGGGGGACAGGGCCTTCTCCATCGCTGCGCCCACCCTCTGGAACTCACTACCTCACACCATCAGAGACTCCTCCTCACTCACCACATTCAAAACATCACTAAAGACCCACCTGTTCAACACTGCATTCAACATTCAACCCACAGCATTTAACCCCTGACTATCTCTTCTCCTTCTCCCTCCTTTTGCTTTAAATATTTCCCTATTGATTCTTGTCTTTTTTGCAATTGTTGTTTTCATGTATTGTTATGCATTATGTTTGCCACTCTGTCAAAGCGCCTTTGGGCTTCTGGAAAAGCGCTATACAAAATAAATGAATTATTATTATTATTATTAAAGGTCTACTTTTACCTGGACTAAGAAATAACTATCTTGGGATTTCTGGAGTGCACATGGATGTTTTGCACGAAAAACAGTATTCAGTGTGATGAGGTCGATGTATCAGAGCAGAGTCGCCATTCCAATTCAAAATTATTTTACTGGAATAATAATCAAAGATGCACAACATGAGATGACGGCCTGGTGCATTCAAACACAACATGAGATGCGGCCCTGGTGCATTCAAACACAACATGAGATGCCGCCCTGGTGCATTCAAACACAACATGAGATGCCGCCCTGGCGCACTCAAACACAATATTCGCGGTAAACGGATGTGCTGTAAGAGCAGTGGTGTTGTTCGCAGCAGAGGGTCCGAGGCTGCATCTCCACTCATTATTATTATTCGGACTGGTTTCTGAGTTTTAATATTAATCTTATCATTATTCTGAATTGTATAATAATCGCAGATATAAAATAGGAGATGCAGGCTTGGTGCCTTCCGATACGCCGTTTGCGGAAACCTGAGGTGATGTAAGAGCGACTGTGTTGTTAACATCCGGTGGTCTGCGGCTGCATCTCCCCTCTGTTATAAATTCAGGCTCCGTTCTGCGTTTTCATATTAGTCTCGTCATTATTTTGAGTTTTTTTATGGGGTGTAGTAATTTTAAGGGGGGTAGTAGTTTTCTCCGAACAAATGCGCTCCCTCGACCCTCATCGATACATTTTCCAAATCCACAGCAATATCCGGTACATCGTTTTTGGCCCTTTTTATCAATGATGAAGAATCGCTTTAGAAATTAAAATTCTCGTATCTGGATCCGGATCTTCACTAAAAAGAATCAAAAAAAGACCTTAGGATCCCAAGGCCGCCGCCCCAACCATTAGGCCAACAGCAGTGCCAGTGATAACTCGCCTCCTCTTCAGGAAGGACACCGTGGGGTCCTTAACGCACACAGACTCGTGTCCGCAGGTGGGATGCCGGATTAACGTCCATCCGAGGGACAGCACAGAATCACCTGTGAAACACGAACTTGTCACACTGTTGATCAGGTCTCATCGGAAGGGTCACACCAAACTCCTGTGTTCATCATGAATATTTCAAGGTGTTTAACTTTGGACGAGTTTCTTTACGCCATCTGAACTTGTGCTCCACCATGTTGCTTCCTGGCAGTGAAGCTGATTGGCGTCCATCAAGATAAGATCTCCGAGGAAGTGGTCATCGCCATGGAATACGTAGCTGCAGGTGAGGTTTCTGAAGACGTTTTGCTGAAACTCCGCTGTTTGTGTCCATCACTTTTACTTGAGCAGACAAATAACTTAGTAATTGGCAAACTTGAATTATAATGCCTTGATTGTTGGGACTTTTTAGGTTCATGCTCGACCATGAATATTTGTTATGGGAACAAAAAGAGCAGAAAGGATCATGTGAACATGTTTTGTTTCATCTTCTCGTGTTCTCAACCTGATGTCCCGATAACCAGGTGTGGTGAGCTCAACCATGAGTGTTGATCAGAGGAGAAAAGTAAATAAATTGCATTTGAAGTTGAGGTCTGTTCCTCTGATATCTGGCACTTCTTTCAGTTCTTACAAATCCCAAGAGAATATCCACGGCGTTTGTGCAGAAAAATACAGAGAAGTCACATGAACATTGAGCAGAGAACAAACACCATGGTGCACATGCAGAGCAAGCAGCGGGCGTAGGGGCGCAGGAAGGTGCGCGGTGTTGCGCCCGACAGCGAGCAGATCAAGTCATGAGCAGAGGGAGGGTGGGGCAAGAAGGGGGTGGTTTGGACAAGTTTGGTTTGGGAAGTGGTTTGGACAAGTTTAGTTTGGGAAAACACATGAGAAGTGGTTTGGTCTTTTGACTTTATAGGCCTCACCATCAGCCATGGTAGTACAGTGGTTACCTAGCCAAATTCACCTCAATTGGTAAAATCATGATAGAAACATGAAATTTGGTGGAAATGTTCTTTATTATATATAGAACTACAAATGACTGGTACCCAGGAGAGCAACCAATGAGAACCGCATCAAATTGGCCACCATTTCCAAGATGGCCACCAAATGTATAACAAGTAGCGATTTTACAGTCCTTATGGAGTGATGCTTCCGGAAAACGATTCAAACACATTCTCCCCTCCAACACCTCAAGCAGGAATGCACCTCCATCTCGAGTCATCGTCCACCTTTCCTTTTCCTATCTCCATGAACCCTCTTTTCACTCGACTCACTTCCAGTTCCTCCCCTTTCTCTTCCTCTCTTGTTCTCGCTCACTCCTCTTCCTCTTCATTCGCTCCTTCTTATGTCCAACTGTGACCGTCTGTCAGTTTTCTTTTCCATGACCTTCGATTTTGCAAGCAAAATTTATCTTTATTGTTTTGTTTATCGTTCCTCCCCTTGTTCCTCTTCTCGTATTTTGTTAAAAATCGATGATCTCATTGCCCTTGTATGTTTGTGTCCGATGCGTGCAGGTTCGCTCTCTCGCCAACTTCAGTTACAGAAGATGTTCTCTTTGCCGAAAGCGTGGTGGGTCATGAAGCAGGTGAGCTGACACATCTTTCAGCCTCAGTGTGATGTTGACGTGTTTTGAAATATGACAGAAAGCATTGAACTCGAAATGGTAAAATCTGTCTCCATGTTTTAATATTCTACCTCCACCTTCCAGATGGCTTCTGCTTTTGCATACATGCACCAGAAGAACATTGTGCACAGGGACATAAAGGTAAATACATAAAGGCATAAAGGCACCACCATCGACCGTGATATGTTCTGTGTAACACTGCGATGATATATTTATTAGTCCCCTACCGGTGTACACCAGAGGGGACTTTGGGTTTGCATGCCGTCCCTCCATATGTCAGTCAGTCAGTCAGTCAGTCAGTCTGTCCGTCCCTCCGTATGTCAGTCCGTCACGCAAAGAACAGCTTTCCGGACTTTTTTTTCTAAACACTAAATGCTAATGATTTCAAACTTGGCACATGGTTTCCTCATGATAAGTTACAGATCAAGTTCGAACTTCACGACGTTTCGATCATTTTTGACAAAGTGATGGCACTTTGAACTTTGGTAATTTCCCCAACAGTTTTCCGGACTATAATTTGGAGTGCAGTAAGTCAAAGCTGTTAATATTCCTTGTTTTAACTCCAATTTACATTCTGTTTCCACTTTTAGTGAGAAGTAGGGGTCTGTGCAACCATTCATGAACTTCATTTGGTGCAAATCGGATCATTTTTAGCCGAGTTACCTCAGACCGTGAGTTGGTAATTATATAATTCACACAATGCAATACGTGCAGGCCGCTCCATGGAGCGAACTTGCGGGCTTATTTTAACTCCGATTTACATTCTTTTTCCCCTTTTAGTGAGAAGTAGGGGTCTATGCAACCATTCATGAACTTTATTTGTTGCAAATTGGATAATGTTTAGCCGAGTTACCTCAGACCGTGAGTTGGTAATTATATAATTCACACAATGCAATACGTGCAGGCCGCTCCACGGAGCGAACTTGCGGGCTTATTTTAACTCCGATTTACATTCTTTTTCCCCTTTTAGTGAGAAGTAGGGGTCTATGCAACCATTCATGAACTTTATTTGGTGCAAATCGGATAATTTTTAGCCAAGTTACCTCAGACCGATATCGCAGTTACGATGAATCGCAAATTAGTTTTAATTAGTTTTAAAACATAGTTTAACGCCAACATAGCGCCAACATAGTTTGCCAACGTGAAATAAATGAATACGCTCTCAAATGTGCCGTCCGAGGCAGAGTCTGTTCGCCACGTTCGGCACACGTGATAGCTCGCTGCTCTCTGATTGGTTGAATCGTTTTTTGGACATAGCTCGGTAACTACTTCTCCGATTAATATGAAACCTTGAAAAGGCACATCCTCAGGTCCCCAGCAATATATCTGGCAAGTTTCAATTAGATCGGACCCGTGGTTGTCGAGAAACAGCGGTCACAGACAAACACACACACACACACACACACACACACAGACACACACACACACAGAGATTACTGGAATTATAGATAGATATATATTGATTTCTGTTTATTCTTCAGCTTGACAACGTGCTTTGTGACGATCTGTGGATCGTAAAGGTCATTGACTTTGGCATGGCGAGAATTTGCACGCCAGGTGAAAAGCTTGATCCCGACCGTGGCACACTTGGTTACTTGGCACCAGAGTTCTTCAACATGGAGACATATGAAGGTCCCCCAGCCGACGTGTGGGCACTCGGCATTCTGTCCACACAATTATTTGTTGGATGGAAATTTGATGGACGTGATCTTTTTCAAGTGAGTATTGTTTATGATGGTGTGAAGATCATTATCACATAGACATGTGACCATCATTATAACATGCAAAGTTGCCTTTTGAACATAACTGCTCTAATTGTTGTTTTGAAAACATTTTTTGTTGTTGAAAGTGTTCGGTAACTTATCGGTTGAAAGAATGGAGGAAGTGCTGTGGATAGCTTGAAATAACTTGGCAGGAGGTAACAGAATGTGAATATTGTAGTGTCGATCCTGTAGTGAAGACCTCAAGGCGACGTATGACCAAACGAGCCTCAACGACGAGGCGCATACCCAAAAATATGGCGGTGCTATCTCTTTGGCACGCGCGGGAGAGATAACGAGTTCCCGACCTGAACGGACGGATGTGACAGGGGTTTAATCCGAAACCATGAACACAGAACACGACAAACAATTGAAAATGCAACACAGATGAATTTAATGAAATAAAGCAAAGAATAAAAATGAACATTGAGGTAAATTGAATATTTCCTAATGTGAGACGTCTCCACTCGGACATCAAAACAGACAGGGGAATGATTAAATAAAATAAAATCCCCCCTTTTGGCCGACACTCAGCTCTAGCCTCGACGAGCACTTTGGTGGAGTCAGTCGACGAGAAGATCGCACTTCGAAGTGCTCGAACAATGGCACCGGTCAATCACGTGAGCACACAGAGCTGTGCAACAGGCAGCCAAACGTCTCAGCGCTTAATCCTGGGCCAGCCAGCACAACACGTTCCCCAGCTCCCCCGAAGAGCACCAAGTCGAACAACCTCCCCTCCTCCAATGTGGCAATGGCTCCCCAAAGCTCCGAAAATGTTCTCTTCACAAAAAGCGCACACGAGCCAGCCCCAAGAACCAGAGACAGCAGCATCCACCCACCACGAAACTCCGGACGAGAGAGAGAGAACAATGGCGATCCCTTCACTTTTCTTCCTCCTTTCTCGATTGTTCCCTCTGACCAATCGTTCCCTCGCTCCAATCACCAAGCGCAATTCAATCACCCCATCCTTCCTCAACCAATCCTCATTCGGGACCTGACCTCACGACCATTCTTGACTGCCCATCGAGAAAGTTTGGAGGTGGGGCTACCTGGCTGTGGCAGTGTGGCAACGTGCCGAATGCATGGCTGGCTGAGTGAATTTTATAAGAACAAAGGGAAAAAATCACAGGGACAATTACACACTGGGGATTATTCTTCAGCCCTACCTGATTAGCATAGCTCCACCCCTCGTATGGCGACATATACGATCTTACCCGGACATCGCCTCTTACAATGCAAAGGGATACGGTGTACCTATTCTAAATCGGGGTACACACCGGGATCATTCATCCCAGCAAGCTGGGACTCAATTTGCCGACCTCGGAAGGGTGACATGCTGAGTCAATCCCCCTGGCGTTAATTCAGCGATCGACCAGGATTCAAACTCAGGATCCTCGGATCCCAAGCCTGCACCCCAACCGCTAAGCCAACACCAGCGAACACACATTCGTGCTTAAAGATTGCCCTTTAAAACTTAACCTTATAAAGGAGGACAGATATCTGGACAAACAAACACACAAACTTTGGTGTGACTCGAACCGGTCCAAACTGGATGGGTTTTTTTAGGATGCACCATCACCTTACTGGATGGCCATTGGCTCCCTAAAAGTGCTCATCCGTCCTTTGTCAGGTGTTGTTTTTGGTCCTGGCAGGGCGTCACATTTACCCTCCGCACGAACAAAGCCAGTGAGGGGTGTCGGTTTCGTCGCCGACAACCTGACCATGCGGCAGGTAGCACTGAGTTACATGTTACCTGTAGCAGTCCCAAAAGACTGACTTGATTTGAATTTGTAGATAACAGTGGATTAAGTTTGTGAAGAGAAACTGCACAGGAGATTGACAGTGCCGAGAGTGTTAGGGTGTGCTCAGGGTGCGGTAAGTAAGGGAGGGGGTCTGCCTGTGTGGTGTGAAGGTGCGGTGAGTGAAGAGAGTGCTGAGGTATATATTTTGTTTTAGTATTTCTGATGGTTTGGTGCGGGATGGTGTTGTTTGACTTGTTCAGCATATGCCATTTTGCACACATTGCTCAGGGCGATGCTTTTGATGTTAAGATCTGTTCGTTTGATGAGTGGATGTTCTGCTGTATATTCTGGTTTGGACACGTGATCTATTTCCTTCTCCACTGTGGAATGAAACAAGCGATTGTTTCATCATTCACGTGTTCTCTCTTTTGTAATTACTGTTCATTACGTTTCATTTTGACTGCCAAATATTTGAGTTTTCACAAATATATTTAACTAGCAGAAGTACCCGGCATTGCTGGGCGGGGGAGGGGAGGGGAGGGGGAAGATGAGGGGAGGGGAGGGGAGAAGAGGGGGGGGGAAGTACCCGGCATTCCTTGTACTAGGGCATGCCCGTACTATATATAAGCTAGGACGTGCCCGTACGTGGGTGCCCGTTCCTTGCCAAAAAAAAAAAAAAAAAAAAATTTGTGTAGGGGTGTGTGTGTGTAAACATCCTAGGGCGTGCCCGTACGTGGGTGCAAAAAAACATGCGTGCAAACAACAACAACAAAAAAAAACTTTGAAACCACGTGGCAGTAACGACCACAGAACCCCCCCCCCCCCCTCTATTTACATGAATGGTTTGGTCCATTCGCAACGACCACAGAACCCCCCCCCCCTCTATTTACATGCAATGGTTTGGTCCAAAGCGAACGGTTTGGTCCATTCGATGTGATTCGATGATTCGATGTGAATGGTTTGGTCCATTCGCAACGACCACAGAACCCCCCCCCCCCCCCCCTCTATTTACATGAATGGTTTGGTCCATTCGCAAAGCCAAAGCGAACGACCACAGAACCCCCCCCCCCCTCTATTTACATGAATGGTTTGGTCCATTCGCAAAGCCAAAGCGAACGACCACAGAACCCCCCCCCCCCCCTCTATTTACATGAATGGTTTGGTCCATTCGCAACGCCAAAGCGAACGGCGAACGGCTAAATCGCCATAGCTCGGTAAGTACTTGTCCGATTAATTTCAAACCTTGAAAAGGCACATCCTCGGGTCCCCAGCAATATACCTGGCAAGTTTCAAGTATATCGGACCGGTAGTTGTCGAGAAACAGCGGTCACAGACAAACAAACAAACGTACAAACGTACAAACAAACAGAGATTACTGGAATTATAGATAGATAAACGTGAGGGAGAAGAGGGGGGAGGGTGAGGGAGGGGGGGGAGGGGAGAAGAGGGGGGGAGGGGGAGGGATGGGAGAGGAGAGGGGTGGGAGGGGGGAAGGGAGGGGGAGGGGGAGGGCCAGTCAACAATGACGTTGCAGTTCTCATGGTCGGAGAGCAGCACAACAATCGCGACATCGTCCTGAATCTTCGCAACAGCACGAAGCGGATTTTGGAGACTCACCGATCCTGTGACGCCCTCCAGTACCGGCGTTGCCGGGTGGGGGAAGGGAGACCCGTACATTCCCAACCCGTACATTCGCCCTCTCGACTCAAGCTCACTCGGACAAAAGCCTCGCACAAATTACACCGTGAAGGCCCAATGGCCATGTCTTTGCCACAAATCAAGTACGTCAGCGAGTCGGGCGCACTGAATTGAAAATATATAGAACGCTCATACTCCGTGAAAAGTCAAGCTACAATATTTTAGAAAAATTTCATTGGTTGCTAGGAGACGGCAGCATGTAAAAACCGTTTGAATATTTGCAATACAGTTTGATCCAGAGGTAAGTGGTATGGTCTTGCTGGTTGGTGGACACGATATGTGTAAGGGAAATTATTTTGGTGTCCTGTATCTGGTCGTGCTCGTTGGTGAACATGGTACATTTAAGGGAAATGATTTTCTGTCATTCTTCTGAGTGGTTGCTTCTCCTTCCCCATATTTTTGTTCATTTTATTGTTTTTTCCCACTCTCTTGAGTTGTGGGCCTTCCTTGAGTGGTATTACATTTATCATCATCATCATTGGAATGTCTGTTGTAAAGATACGGACATCAAGTCCGTATCTTGACGCAGAGAGCATCAAGCACCATCTTTTTATACCAGGCAACGGCAATGGCAACGGCAACGGCAAGTCGGCAACGCACTAACGCAGACCTCGCTCGGCCCCGCCCATAGCTGCCTCGCTCGGCCCCGCCCACAGCGATCTCGCCCGGGCCCGCCCACAGCGACCTCACTCGGTCCCGCCCACAGCGACCTCACTCGGTCCCGCCCACAGCGACCTTGCTCGGTCCCTCCCACAGCGGCATCACTCCGCCCTACACGGCACTATCGATATATTATTCGTACAATGCCGGGTACTTCTGCTCGCTGAAAACAAATCTGTGTGAAACATGCTAAATCATGCTAAATGCTAATCATGCAGAAGTACCCGGCAAAAACGCAATCGCTCTGAAGTACGTGCGAACGCGTAACTGAGTTAATGGCGGCAACGAACATCACGTGATCGCTCTGAGTGAATCAGCGCGCTGCTCTGCTTCCGGTCAGATTCCGGTCATAATATTTCGCGCTGAGATAAAAATATGGTAAAAACATATTATGAAATAAATTTTTAGGTCAGCCATGTTCGTCCCAGGCTCAATGGCCATGTCTGTGCCAAATATCAAGTACGTGAGCCTCTCCGTTTAGGAGTCTATCGGTAACATTACACACACACACACACACACACACACACACACACACACACACATGCACACACAAACTGTGTTTTATATAATTATATAGATAAACCAATAGACTTCATATTCATTGTTGAGTGAAGAGGGTTTGTTTTTTGGTTAACAAAGAAAACTTCTGTATTTTAAAGCATATTTTATTTCATGAATCAAAATGTATTTTATTCGTTCAGAGTGAAGTCTTGGTTATTGCATAAGAGATTGATTGTTTGGAAGATGCTTATGCTTATTTGGTAAATGCGAGTACAGTATTTGAGTGCGATGATGCTTTTGGATTCTGTCACGAATACATTTGTTTTGCTACTTCACAGGGAGATGTGAGCAATAGCTTCGTGTACAAACCACCACCATGTGCAGACAAGCAATTGACTTCCCTTTTGACCGGGATGCTTCGGGTGAATCCAAAAGAAAGACTCACTATGAACGTGAGGGTTTGATACCGTTTTCGACTATTTGATTTGCATGAACAAGTATGTTCACACATGCTGGGGTTGCTGACCTGTTGCTGTGGAGCACAATACTGTTGTTCACTTGTGAAGGTGTTTCCTGATCGTGTTTATATTTGATTCCAACACATTGTTTTGCAGAAGATTTCAGAGCACGCGTGGTTTAAACAAAAAATCCCTCTTTACAAACTTGTAAGGTAAGCAGCCGCCCTTTTGCACTCTTTTAATATCTTCTGTTCGTATTGTTTCTCTGCAAGATGGAAGAGCAAATGATGTATAATGGAAGAGCATGTAAGAGCAAATTATAGAGAGCATGAACTGACAATAGGGCAGCAGGGAAAGTAATGGACAAAATAAACATAAACTTCCAGTTCTGGGTCTGAGTGCGCTAGACTTTGATCCTCTTTCCAGTTTATCAAAGCTAAGTTTTCAAATCGGATCCGTTGTGCCATCAACAGCGCCTTCACAAAGTATTCACACCCCTTGACTTTTTTTCACATTTCGTTGCATTATAGCCTGAAGCTGAGATTTTTTTTCTCATTGATCTGCACATAATACCCCATAATGTCAAAGTGGAATTTCTTTTTCGAAATTTTTACATTAAAGCGCGGCGTTACGCACGCTGCTTGTGAGCAAGGAGGAAGCGGACAAGCGGTAACATATAAATGTCTTTATTGTAAGACTACACTGTAACACTGAACTCCTCCGGGCTGGTCGCCCGGTGTATATCATGAGGCCACGCCTACCCCTCGGGCGTGGCCACCGCCCACTTCGTGCGTGGAATGATGTCACCACGCCAGTGGGCTTTTGTGTCCGCCACACGCGCCCCCCCAGAATTCCCGCGCACCTGGAGGGCCAGTTTGCGAGGCAGACGAATGACCCGGCCGAAGCGCCCCCTGGCGATCGGCGGCGTCCGGGGTGCAGGGATACCAGGTGGGATGCCCCTGGCTGCCCCTGGGATGGGTGCAGGACCGGGGGGCGCCGTGGCGGCGGGGCTGGGCGGTGCCGGGGGTCCGCCCGCAGGAGGGCGGCCCCGACATGGGGGTCGGGCCACTGGCGGTGGATGGTCCACATCGAGGTGGGCCGGCTTGAGGCGGTCTACCGAAACGCGGTCAGGAGTACCGCCGATGTCCAGGGTGAAGTGCTTCGCCCCGGTCTCCAGCACGCGGAAAGGCCCGTCGTACGGGGGCCGCAGTGGTGTCCGATGGGCATCGTGGCGGACGAAGACGTACTCCGCCGTGCGAAGCTCCGGGGCGACGTGCGTCGGTGGGTGCCCGTGGCATGCCGTTGGCACCGGGGCGAACCTCTGGGCGGTCTCTTGCAGAGCGGAGCGCTGCTGTGCCGCGGACCATGGTGCCGTGGAGTCGGGGAGGAACTCGCCCGGCACCCGCAGCGGTTGCCCGAAGACCAACTCCGCCGCGGATGCGCGCAGGTCCTCCTTGGGCGCCGTCCGGAGGCCCAGCAGGACCCAGGGGAGCCTGTCGACCCAGCCGCCGTCGCGGAGGGTGGCCCGGAGCGCGGCCTTCAATGAGCGGTGAAATCGCTCACACAGGCCGTTAGCCTGGGGGTGGTAGGCCGTGGTTCGGTGCAGCCGGACCCCGAGCCCCTGCGCAACCGCCCCCCAGAGCTCCGAGGTGAACTGGGGGCCGCGGTCGGATGAGATGTCTGAGGGGGCGCCGAACCGGGCGACCCAGGTGGCGATGAAAGCCTGCGCGACATCGGCCGCCGTTGTCGATGCCAAGGGCACGGCCTCCGGCCACCGGGTGGTGCGGTCCACCATGGTGAGGACGTAGGTGAAACCCCGCGAGGGGGGCAGAGGTCCCACCAGGTCCACGTGGACGTGGTCAAACCGGCGTTCCGGCACCGTGAACGGGGCCAACGGGGCCTGGGTGTGCCGATGCACCTTGGCGCGCTGGCACGCGAGGCACGTCCTGGCCCAGCCGCGGACGGCCTTCCGGAGGCCATGCCAGACGAACTTGTCGGCGATCAGCCTTTGGGAGGCCCTCGCGCCCGGGTGGGACAGGCCGTGGATGGCGTCAAACACCTGGCGCTGCCAGCCCGCGGGCACAATGGGGCGAGGACGCCCGAGGGAGACGTCGCACAAGAGGGGCGCGCCCGCGCCGTCGAACGGCACCTCGGTGACGCGGAGGCCCGTGACGGCGGTCCGCAAGGCCTGGACGTCGGGGTCAGCGGCCTGGTCCGCTGCCATCCGGGCATAGTCGATGCCGAGGTGGACTGCGTGGGCGACGGCCCGGGAAAGGCAATCCGCAACCGGGTTGTCCTTCCCCGCGACGTGCTGGATGTCCGTCGTGTACTCGGACACTGCCGAGAGGTGACGCTGCTGCCGGGCCGACCACGGCTCGGTGACCTTGCCCATCGCGAAGATCAGCGGCTTGTGGTCGACGAAGGCAGTGAACGCCCGGCCCTCGAGCAGATGACGGAAGTGCCTGACCGCCAAGTGAAGTCCGAGCAACTCGCGGTCGAAGGTACTGTAACGGCGTTCGGGCGGGCGAAGCTGCCGGCTAAAGAACGCCAGCGGTTTCCAAGCTCCACGCACCCATTGCTCGTGCACCGCGCCCACCGCGTAGTCCGAGGCATCGGTGGTGAGGGCGATCGGTGCATCGGGCGCCGGGTGCGCGAGCATGGTGGCGTTAGCCAAAGCGAGCTTCGCGCCCGTGAACGCCGTGTCCATCTGCTCGGTCCAGGTAACGTCGCCTTTGCCCGGCTTACCTCGGAGAGCTTCGTGCAGGGGGCGCAGGAGCTGGGCGATACGGGGCAGGAACCGATGGTAAAAGTTCACCATGCCCAGGAACTCCTGCAGCCCTCTGATCGTGCGGGGGCGCGGAAACCCCTTCACCGCCTCCACCTTGGCCGGCAGGGGGACGGCTCCGTGCCTGGTGACACGGTGCCCCAGAAAATCGATTGTGGCGGCGCCGAACCGGCACTTTGCGGGGTTCACAATCAGGCCATGCTGGCCCAGGCGTTCGAAGAGCGTGCGGAGGTGGCGTAGGTGCTCTTCGCGGGACGCGCTGGCGACGAGGATATCGTCCAGGTAGACGTAGACAAAATCCAAGTCGCGCAGGACGCTGTCCATCAGTCGCTGGAACGCCTGAGCCGCATTCTTCAGACCGAAGGGCATGCGCAGGAACTCGAAGAGTCCGAATGGCGTGATGACCGCCGTCTTCGGGACGTCCTCCGGCCTGACGGGGACCTGATTGTAGCCGCGTATGAGGTCCACCTTCGAGAAGAAGGACCTGCCCGCCAAACGGGCGGTAAAGTCCTGAATGTGGGGGACGGGGTAGCGGTCGGGAGTCGTGGCGTCATTGAGATGGCGATAGTCCCCGCACGGTCGCCATCCCCCGCCGGGCTTCGGCACGATGTGCAGCGGCGACGCCCAAGCGCTCTCTGAGCGCCGAACGATGCCGAGTCGCTCCAGGGTAACGAACTCCGCTTTTGCCACCGCCAGCTTCGTCGGCTCGAGGCGGCGTGCCCGGGCGTAGACCGGTGGCCCGACGGTGGGGATGTGATGGGCCACCCGGTGCTTGACGGCCCCCGCCGAGAAGGTGGGCCGCGTGAGGGCCGGGAAGCCGGCGAGGAGGCGGGTGAATGCGTCCGCTGCCGGAAGCGTACAGACCAACGTGGCCGGAACCGAATCGTTCGGCAAGCCGCTTGGCAAGCCGCTCGTTGAGCTGGGCAACGCACATGCGAGCGAGCTGAACGTCTCGGCCTGGACAAGCCGTCTGCGCTTGACGTCGACCAGGAGCCCATTAGCGCACAGGAAGTCCGCGCCAAGCAGTGCCATGGGCACGTCGGCGGTGACGAACGTCCATCGGAAAACCTGCCCTCCAAACCGCAGAGAGAGGCAGCGTTTTCCGTACGTACGGATGGGCGTCCCGTTCGCGGCAAGCAGCGCGGGGCCCCCACCCGCGGCGTGCTTGTCTGACGTGCCGGCGGGAATGACACTCACCTGTGCTCCCGTGTCGCACAGGTAACGGCGCCCGGAGAAGGTGTCCGTTATGAACAGCAGGCTGCTCGAACGGCCGGCGCTCATCGCCACAATTGAGCGCCGGCCCGGGCGTTTCCCGACCCGTTGAAGGAGCACGGCGGATGACACCGCCGAGCTTCGTGGCCGAACTTGGCGTGGAACCAGCACCAGGTGGTGGAGCTGGAGGAGCGCGGCTGGCTCCGCCAGGCCGGTGGAGTCGACGGGTTTCCCCGCGGTGGCGGTTTTCGCCGCGGCGGTGGGTGGGGCGTGGCGGCGTTCACGAGGTGCGTATCAGCATGCTGCTGAACCACAGCGTGCTGTAGAAGATGATGCTGTGGAACATCAGCGTGCTGTAGAAGATGATGCTGTGGAACATCAGCGTGCTGTAGAAGATGATGCTGTGGAACATCAGCGTGCTGTAGAAGATGATGCTGTGGAACATCAGCGTGCTGTAGAAGATGATGCTGTGGAACATCAGCGTCGAAGGCCGTGACGGCCACGCCAACGCTCGCCCGCGTGTCCGAAGCGGCGAAGTACTTGTCCGCCTCGGCCGCCAATGCTCGGGGTTCCGTTAGCCCGGTCCCGCCAACGCGAGGCGAACCTGCGCTGGAAGTTGGCGACGGAAAAGCGCCCGGAATAGCGAACCGGGGGCTTCGTCGCCCAACAGTGACAGCATATGGTCCATTCGGACCGACGGGCGCGTCTCACCGAGCTCGGGGAGATCCAGGAGGCGATCGGCCCGTGCGTCGTCCGTGAGGCCGAACGTGGCTAGGAGTAGCCGCTTGAGTGCCTCGTACTTGTGGCCGTCCGGTGGGTGGCGAAGGACGGACACAACTCGAGCGGCCGTGCCGGGCCCGAGGGAGGCGACGACATGGCAGTAGCGCAGGTCGTCGTTGGTGAGGCGCCGAAGCTGAAATTGGGCTTCGGCCTGGACGAACCAGACTTCGGCCTGAGCCTCCCAAAATTCCGGAAGTTTGACGAAGGCGGCCATGGCGATGGCGTCGCGTGTGGAAGGATCGCTCCGGCAGATCCAACATCGAGGGTCACCAGTAAAGCGCGGCGTTACGCACGCTGCTTGTGAGCAAGGAGGAAGCGGACAAGCGGTAACATATAAATGTCTTTATTGTAAGACTACACTGTAACACTGAACTCCTCCGGGCTGGTCGCCCGGTGTATATCATGAGGCCACGCCTACCCCTCGGGCGTGGCCACCGCCCACTTCGTGCGTGGAATGATGTCACCACGCCAGTGGGCTTTTGTGTCCGCCACAACATATTAATAAAAAATGAAAAGCTGAAATGTCTTGAGTAAATAAGTATTCAACCCCTTTGCTATGACACTCCAAATTGAGCTCATGTGCATGCAATTGCCATTGATCTTCCTTGAGATGTATCCATAACTTGATTAGAGTCCAGCTGTGGCCAATTTAATTGGTTCGACATGATTTCGAAAGAAACACACCTTCTATACAAGGTCCCAGAGTTGGCAGTGCATGTTGGAACAGGAACTCCACCATGAAGTTCGAGGAACTGTCCGTAGAACTCTGAGATGGAATTGTGAGGAGGCATAGAACAAGAACGTAAAAGTCCTTGAGTGGCCCAGTCAAATCCTAGACTTGAATCCCATTGAGAATCTGTGGAAAGACCTGAAGATTGCTGTTCACCGATGCTCTCATCCAACTTGAAAGACCTTGAGCAAATCTGCAAGGAAGAATGGGAGCAAGTCCCCAAATCCAGATGTGAAAAGCTGTTACGGACATACCCAAGAAGACTCAAAGCTGTAATCGCTGCCAAAAGTGCTTATACGAGGGTATTAACTCAGGATACTCAATATGAATGTAAATTACATACCGTTGGACCCCGACATTCGCGGTTGATAAAATGCGACCTGCTTCTACATTTGCGGCCCTGTGTCCTGCTTCTACATTTGCGGCCCTGTGTCCTGCATATTCGCGGTTTTTGGCGGATGCAGAAATTTTTTCCCGCCCACCCACGGACTGACTTGGTACTAAGTTGATTATCCCTTTTCACCTACGGGTTAGGGATCCCAAGTTAATATTATTAGTATTTTCTGTTTCAGGAAAAGCCTGGTTCACAGAGATGATTGCAAATTCTCCGCATGGGGAGGAGTGGGAGGGAGGGGGGGGGGGGGGGGAAGTTTATAGATGCGATATGACATGGGGAGTTGGGTTGCTTGGTTTGTTACATAATTTTTTTTGTTTTTTTTGATCGGGAACCGTGAGTGATTATTTAATTAGCCATCTATTGTTTAGTTTGAAGTCTCCTGATTCCTTTAGTCCGCACAAGATTAATGTGTAATATATGGGGTGTAAGTCTTGCGCCGATCAGCGAGACTGGTTCATAAAACGTAAGTGAAAATGAACTTTTGTTTTGAATCTAAAATAAAATGAAATTCTAACACTAGGCTGTGATACCAGTTCATTTGAAATGATGCAATTTAAACTCAACATTTATATTCGTAAGATAATACAGAACACCGTATCATCCTTCAAGCCATTACAGTTAAAACGTTCAACTATTGCCGGGGTCATGACGGGCTTTGGGAATCAAGCAAGATCGAAGCACAAACTGTTCGTTTTCGATAAAGTAACATGACACTCGCAGCAAAAGAGTAAGCCAAACTTTTGGAATTTTATTTGTAAGAATTTAATGAAAACTATAATCATGTGCATTAGTGTTCGTAAAAACGTTGACATTTTCTCTGATGAAAAAACATTTCCCACCAGCTGCGCGCACATCACTTCTGAAAGCAACTTCCACATGCCATGCGTAAAATCATGTCCACCACTCTTAAACCATTTCCCACCAGCTGTGCATGTCAAGGCTCTACCCTTTTGCCCCATTTCCCCCCGGGTCGGAATGAGCCCCTTCTTGAGTCGGATCAAGATATACAAGACATTTATTCAGATACAAGACCATATACCGTCACATGAAAAAGTAAGTACACCCTATGTAAAGTTTTGACTTTTTCAACACATTTCAACATACAGCTATTTGATCTTCATTTCAAAAATATTGATAGATAAAGGTGATATAATATAACAAATATCATGAAACATTTACATTTTGTAGTCCATTGTATAATTTAAATAAACATAAATGGAAATTTCGCATGTGGAAAAAGTAAGTACGTACACCCCTACATTTATCACTACTTCAAATACCTAAAATTAGAATCAGGTGCACCAGCTCAGGTGCAAATGATTAGAACATCGTTAGAGAGGATCTTGGAGGAACCTGTCTTATTTAAACCTCAGACATTTCGTTTGGTTTGCTCTTTGTTGTTGAAGTGTGCGGCGTCACCATGCCTAGATCAAAAGAGCTCTCTGAGGCCTTCAGAAAGAAGGTTATAGATGCCTACGAGTCTGGGAAGGGATTTAAAAAGATCTCCAAACAATTTGAAATCACTCATCGACTGTCCGGAAGATCATCTACAAGTGGAGAAGATTCCAAACAACTGCCAACTTGTTCAGGCCAGGCCGCCCCAGCAAGTTCAGCCCGAGAGCAGACCGCAAGATGCTGAAAGAGTCTCGAAGAACCCCAGAATGTCATCACGGTACCTACAGGTAGCTCTTGCCACTGTTGATGTCAAAGTGCTCGAGACTACCATTAGAATGAGGCTGCACAAATTTGATCTACATGGGAGGTATGCCAGGACACCTTTGCTGTCCAGAAAGAACATCAGGCCAAGAATAAAGTTTGCCAATGAACACCCCGGCAAAGACCAGCACTTCTGGAACAATGTGCTCTGGACAGATGAGTCGAAGGTAGAGCTATTTGGCCACAGTACCAGAAGACATGTTTGGCGAAAACCAAAGACAGCATTTAACCACAAGAACCTGATACCAACTGTAAAGCATGGTGGTGGAAATATTATGGTTTGGGGCAGCTTTGCTGCATCAGGGCCCGGGCAGCTCACCATCATAGAATCCACTATGAATTCTTCATTGTACCAGAGGGTGCTTGAGGATAATGTGAGGCCATCTGTCGGAAGGTTGAAGCTCAACCGAAGGTGGACCTAACAACATGACAATGACCTTAAACATACCAGTAAATCCACCAAGGAATGGCTGAAGAGAAAGAAATGGAGGGTTCTGGAATGGCCTAGTCAAAGCCCGGATCTAAATCCCATCGAGATGTTGTGGGGGGATTTGAAACGAGCTGTGCATGCAAGAAACCCCTCAAACATCGCACAGCTGAAAGAATTATGCATGGAGGAGTAGGCAAAAATTTCTCCCAGTCGATGTCAGAGACTGGTAGACAGTTATAAGAAACGCCTACTTGAGGTTGTTTCTGCCAAAGGGGGCAATACCACCTATTAGAGCCAAGGGTGTATTTACTTTTTCCACATGCAAAATTTGCATTTATGTTTATTTAAATTATACAATGGACTACAAAATGTTAATGTTTCATGATATTTGTTATATTATATCACCTTTATCTGTCAATATTGTTGAAATTAAGATCAAATAGCTGTATGTTGAAATATGTTGAAAAAGTCAAAACTTTACATGGGGTGTACTTACTTTTTCACGTGACTGTACATGGCACCATGGTTCGCATTGGTTTCAGCTCCATACAGCCGAACACCAATGACAACCCTGAATTTTAATTTGCATTCACTTTTATACATTTTCAGAGAACAGAGAGACCTTCATAATATTCATGGAATCAAAAACATATCCTTTGTTTACTGCTTTGTAGGCAGAGAGATTGCGCAAGATCGAATAAGCTTTGTCAACAATCTCGCAAATTCCCACATTTAGACGCGAGTTAAATGGGACACAGTTGTCTTGAGATTCCGGTGAACTCTTCCACATGCACATAACAGTTCTAAAAGCATCTTCCACTTGTCACGCATAAAACAGTTGTTTGTGCGCATGAACCATCCCCCACCATGCCAATCGACATTTGCGTTTTTTCACGAAACAAGTTTTCAATTCCATTCGCAGTTTGCTTCGACATTCCCAGCTTTTGTGGGCATGTTCGAGATTTTTGATTTTCCCCGATGAATCACGAACAGTCGGGAACCTGTCCCCCTTTTTCCATCCATTTTAAATTCAGGCTGTAATGCAACAAAAAGTGAAAAAGTCAAGGGGTGAATACTTTCTGAAGGCACTGTATCTTTTCATCTTGGTTGTGTTTTTATGTAATTTTTACTGTTTTTAACCTTAACTCATTGTGGTGTTTTGTCCCTGGTGTTTGTCTAGCTAACTCACCTGAGATGACCTGAGATGATGGTGAGCAGCCACCCTCCAGAGGTGCGAAAAGAGCAGGAGGACCTAAAAGACACCCAGGGACACAGAAGACCCCAAGGACCCAGAAGACTGCAAAGACTCGACAGACTCCAAGGACCCAAAAGGCCAAAAAGATCCGGAGATTTTCACTCTTTCACGAGCCTCGATTTTGATTACAAAAATATATATTTTCAAAAATAATAAAAAAGAGAACTGCCACTTTACAACTTCTGGCAGTGATGACCGGTTTACTCCGCCTTCCAACTTTCATACCAGCCCGCTTTTGATACAACCCCACTTTCATTGGACATGCTTTGACACAACCCCCTTGGATAAAACCCCGATACACACACACACACACACACACACACACACACACACACACACACACACACACACACACACACACACATCAATACTTTCTACTTCCAACTCCACAATGCTGTTACATACTGCGCTCGTCGAATCTTCATGTCAAGGGTCCGACGAGAAGGTGGCAGCAAGGCACAGTCGATGTAGATGTACATGATTGATGTGTAGAACAACGACATGATGTCGAAGGGATGTAGATGTACATGTACCGCTTTGCATCATCATAAACACACTGATTCTGAGTATAGTTACAAAGGAGAGACTTCTCTTAAATCTTTCAAGTTTTAAAGTTTAATCAATGAGATAATAGGTGGCACCATGATATCGATGGGGAGCAATTTAAGTGACAAAACTTACCTCTCGTACTGCTTCTAATATCTTCTTGGATGTGTTGATGATTCTGATCATTAGTAAAATAAGTTGGGTTGCAGTGAAAAAGAGAACTTGACTACTTGAGTGATATTTTAAAACTGACTTTATTTCCCACATATATACTGGTAAAAGTGTCCCAAAAAGGAATACATCTAAAGTAACATGCCTGGCACCTTGTTGTCGAGGTTCAGGCTTGGTCAAATACATGCGATTTTTTTTTTTTTTTTTTTTTTTTTTTTTGTATACTGAATCGAGGCTCGTGAAAGAGCTAACATTTACTTCACAAACAAATCAACCAGACAAACAAAATATATAAAAAGAGGAAGCGGAGGATAAGATGGGGAGAGAAGGGGAAGCACACAAACACAACATTTGAGAGCAGGGAGATGTGTGGGAGGGAGAGGGCTTGGCGGGAGGGGTGGCGGAGGGGGGAGGGGGGAGGCGTGGGAAGGGGGGGGGGAGAAGTATAAAACACAAGGACACCAAGGACTTCGAGGACAGAAGTTGGGATTTCAAAAAAGTGGAATTGGGGTGACATTAGTGGGGGTATAAAAGATCAAGGTTTTGGATGGGGGAAGATAAGCGATGGTGGTGAACAGCTGTTTTAAAGACCTGGAGGGTGGAGTGGGATTGAAGAGAGTGAGGGAGTTTGTTCCAGAGGCGGGAGAAAAGAGGAATGAAGGAGTGAAGGTGAGCAGACAGTCTTGATTTTGGCAGTTTAACCATAAGAGGGTTGCAGGCAGATCTTGTGCGACCTGTAGGAATATTTGCGGGACAGAGCCCAGAGAGAGCTGGGGGGGCAAGGCCAGAGAGGAGTCGGTAGAAGACAGAAAGACCACCAACCTGCCTGCGGTGAGTGAGTGAGAGGCCCTTGGAGTTAGCTTCATCGCAGGAGATTCCAATGATTCTGAACGCTTTGGTTTCAACAGTGTGAAGACTAGCTAGGTGTGAGGCAGGAGCACCAGCCCAGAGGGGAGAGCAGTATTCCAGTGAGCTGCGGATGAAAGACTTGTATGTGGCGAGGAGCTCAGGTGTGCCAAGGAAGGACTTCGCATGACGGAGGATGCCCAGTCGGCGACTGGCTTTGGAGGCCAGATTTGAAATGTGGTTTTCCCAGGAAAGATCATGGCAGATAGTGAGACCCAAAAGCTTGAGTGACAGAACTTCTTGGAGAGGATTATTCAGAAAGTGGATGGGAGGGTTGTCCAGTCGGTCTTTTCGGAGAGACATCTTAAGAGTGTGAGATTTGTCAGGATTGAAAGACATCTTCCACTTGTTTGCCCAGTCAGTGATTTTGTCCAGGTCTGCAGAGAGTGAGGAGGCTGCAGACTGCCGATCTGAGGGATGAAGAATGGAGCGACAGAGAGTAGAGTCATCAGCAAAGAGATAGAGAGGATTTTCAAGAGAGTCAGAGAGATCGTTGATGAAGACCAGAAAAAGCACAGGGCCCAGAACACTGCCTTGGGGAACTCCAGCCTGGACAGGAAGAGGAGATGAGAGAAACCCATTCAGGGCCACACGTTGACTACGACTACAGAGGAAGTCCGCCAGCCATGCGTGGAGATTTCCAAGGATACCAAAAGAGGAGAGTTTGGTGAGCAGAGCGGGGTGCCAGACCGTATCGAAGGCACGTGATATGTCAAGGGAGACAGCTCTAATTTCCTGTTTGGCATTGAGGACCTCCATCCATTGTTGAGAAAGCAGAAGCAGCATGTCCAGAGTAGAGTGACCCGGTCTGATACCAAATTGATGATCAGAGATCAAGCCATTGGAGAAGAGGAAAGATTTCATATCTGAAGCAATGATGGATTTCATGACTTTGCTGATAATTGGGAGAAGGCTGATTGGTCTGTAGTTGCTGGGATCTGTTTTTGCACCTTTTTTGTGCAAAGCGGTGATGTTGGCAGATTTCCAAGCAGATGGCAGATGACCTTGAGCAAAAGAGAGGGTGAAGAGAACAGAGAGAGGGAGTGAAAAAGCGGAAGAACAGACTTTTAGGACCCTTGGGCTGATGCCGTCATATCCAGTTGCAGAATCAGAGTCGAGGGTTGACAGAAACTTTCCCACCTTGTCAGGAGGAAAGAACACAGAGTCCAGGAACAGCTGGGTACGACTGGGTACGGTGGGTACAGAGAGGGATGGGTTTGGGACACAATATTTAGAGGCAAACACAGAGTTGAGGCATTCAGCTTTTTCACGTGCGGAGTCAGCCGTGTGGCCGTTTGAGGTGAGGGAAGGGATGGAGGGGGAACAAACACCAGAAACAGATTTGACCAGCTGCCACCAGGATTTGGAAGAGGGAGACAGATAAGAGAGTTCGGTCCTGAGAACGGAGAGATATTGTTTCCTGGCTCTCCTGAGGGTGGACACACTTGTTTTGGGCTTTGTGAAAGGAAATAAGATTTCCTTCCGTTGGATTTGCTTTCCAGGAGACGAAAGCACGTTGTTTCTGGGCAATAGCCTCACCACAAGATTCCGTGTCCCATGGACGGGAGTAAGGGTATGACAACTGAAGATGAGATGGGATAAATCTGTGCATGAGAGAGAGCAATTTACTTTGGGAGAATTCCCAGGATTAGTTGATGTCAGAGGCAGTAGAGATGGGAGACCAGTCCAGATGATTGATGGCTGCTTGAAGACTGTGTCAGTTGGCCTGAGTGAAATGCCAGGCTCGTCGACGCTGAGGAGGCTCTCTGAGAATGGTCAGAGAGATATCCACTTTAACAAGCACATGATCAGATGAGCCGATTGGAGCAGAAGAAGAGCAGCAGACATTTTCAGGGAAGTTAGACATAACCAAGTCCAGCGAAGGGGAAGCCATAGTTCAAGGTACTTCTGGGGGTGAGGTGGAGAGAGGGAAGAAGAGTTTTTGATAAAGATAGCAACCCCACCCACACCCAGCCAGCTGGCATGATGACAGTTGAAATCACCACATATGAGGAAGAGAGAGTTGGGATGAGTAGATGGAAGTTGGTCCATGTTATCAGACAGCGAGATGTAGATGGAGTCATCACTGTTTGGTGGACGGTACAACAGACAACACACATATGAACAAAAGGTGGGAGCGAAGGGGAAGCCATAGTTCAAGGTACTTCTGGGGGTGAGGTGGAGAGAGGGAAGTGCAGGGAGAGTGAAGAAGAGTTTTTGATAAAGATAGCAACCCCACTTCCAGGACGAGGCTCAGGTCTATCATACCGTAGGAGGGAGTAACCAGGGAGAGATATTAAGGAATCAGAGACATTAGGAAGGAGGAAAGTTTCTGTTAAGCAGATCAAGTCTGGTTTGTCAGAAGCAACCTGAATGGAGAGATCAATCAGGTTTGAGCAAAGGCCCCGGATGTTTGAGATCTATCCCGTTAATGAAGAGGAAGGGCGAGCATCGGATACATGACGAGGGAGAGGAGGGGTAGGGTAAGATGTGGTGGTGCAGGAGGAGGTAGGGAGAGCAGTTGATAGTGTGTCAGAGATTTCAGAATAGCAAGGAGAAAGGGAAGGATGAGGAGGACAAAGGTTTGATGGTGATTGAGTGAGGCACAGTGAGGTGTTGTTTAGGGGGGGGGGGGGGCCAGAGTGAGGAAGAAGGTTGGAGGAGATGGAGATTGAGGTGAGAGTTGGAAGGGAGAGGAATCAGGGAGGACGCTTTGAGGAGGAGGGGCAAGAGGGGAGCATTGCAGAAAAAGGAGGATGGGGAGTTCTGAAGGGGAGGGTGGAGTTTGGGAGGGGAGGGGTGAGGGGTGAGTTTAGGAGAGGAGGAGCGAGGGGGGATTTAGGTACGAAGGGGCAAGGGGAGAGATTTGAAAGGGATGGGTGAGGGGGGTGTTTAGGAGGGGAGGTGTGAGTTTGGATTTTAGAAAGTGTTGGACAATGAATGGAAAACGAACATTTATTGCAAAATGATTTTCTTGTGATTTTCGAGTCAGAGATCTGTTTGAAAACGTTGGAGGAGGGGTGGCATGCATGTGAGTTTTGGGAATGTAGAAAGGAAGAGTTGCAAGAGATGGAATTTTTATTTGAAATGAAAAGATTTGGTGAGCAAATCGAATCCAACCTTTTAAAGAAGAAGAAAAAAAATGTTTTATAATATATGACAGAATACAACACTTCAGGGGAAAGTTTAAACACTTTCAAACTAAATCGTGAAAACTATGTGGGGAAATTCCCTAAATGAGGACATGAAGGATTCCGAAGGGGTATTAATGATTCCAGGCCAGGTTCAGATGCAGGAACAGAAGAATATGAGATTGACAGCCAGGAGAGCAGAGCACGAAGGAATAGTGAGGTGTATAAGTAAAAATGTGTTGGAACGGGACGAGAGGCCTGCTTATTAAATTCTTCGGTGATATGTTTTTTTGGAAGGTGAGGTGAAAGTGGATCAGAGGAAGAAGGAGAAAGTTGAAGGAGTATGGTGAAAATTCGCAAGAATTGGAAAGGTGTCTTTTCACTGGAGAGGATTAAGTTAGGAAGGAAGGAGAGGAAAAAAGAGAAAAAACGGGTGGGGTAAAACATGTGGTCGAAGAACGAACCAACAAAGAAGGAAATAATAATTTACTTATTTTTGAATTAAGATTTTAAACAAAGGCAAGAATTTTGGGTGTTCTGCGACTTTTGGGTCTTCTGAGTCTTTTGGGTCCTCGGGAACTTTGGGTTCTCGGGATCTTTTGGGTCCTCTGCATCTCAGGGGTCTTAAAGGGTTTTCAAAAGTTGAAAGGGTCTCAGCAGTTTTAAGAGTTAAAAGTAAATTTGAATGGCCTGCAATTAATAGACACAAAAAGTAACACACACACACACACACACACACACACACACACACACACACACACACACACACACACACGATTCATCCATATACAACAACAACAACAGGCATTTTAAGGCTATTTTCCCTTCTATAGCGGGGGTTAGCCTTGCGGGCCCCATGACAATCTTCTCCATTTTGCCCTGTTTTCTGCATCTCCCCTGGTTAACCCCCTTGCCCGCATTTCTTCTTCTACCACCTTTGGCCAAGTCTTTCTCAGTCTTCCCCATCGTCTCCTTCCTTCCACATTCATTTCCATCACTCTTCTCAACCAGTCACTTTCATCCTTCCTCAACACATGACGAAACCATCTCAACTTTTTCTCTTCGCAGCATCCATCACAGGCTCTATTCACATCATCTTTCGCAATTCATC
Organism: Myxine glutinosa; assembly: GCF_964187855.1. NCBI lineage: Eukaryota > Metazoa > Chordata > Myxini > Myxiniformes > Myxinidae > Myxine > Myxine glutinosa. The sequence continues at coordinate 400,054,922 of NC_136261.1, forward strand.
ATTTGTCTTCCTCTCTCTCAACGAGACTCCACACATTCACCGAACCATTCGCATTTCCACCCTTTCCAGCCTTCGTTGCTGCTCTACGTTAATTACCCATGTCTCGCTTCCAGAAATCATAACACTTCTCACACGTGCAGCATACACCTTTCCCTTCAGCTTCAACGACACTCCCCTCCTCATCAGCACACGCCACTCAGTTCCCGAAACTTCTTCCATGCCCATCTTGCTCCAGCAACCGTTGCCGAGTCTGATCCACCTTCTCCATTCAACATGTCTCCAAGGTAGCGAAATGTTTTCGCACCTTCCAGCTTCACACCATCTCCAAGATCCAACTCAACATTTCCTCCATCTGCAGCTCCTTCTGTGCACACCATACACTTGAATGTAGCTGCCACACTGGTAAATGACCCTCTCAAACCACTACATTTTTGATGAACCCACTCAGCGCACATTATACTTTGAATGGAGTTCACTCTGACACCCTTTCTGCACACAGCACACGGCCACTTCCCAGGTCTTTCCACCTCACCACATGCTTTACCACAAGCCATCCCTTCGTTTTTCTGATATTCACCTTCTCACCTTTTGTCTCCACACATGTCCCCATACATGTCTCCACACATGTCTCCTTACATCCATTAAAAAAAAAACCTCCTTACATCCTCATCCTCCTCTCCTTACATCCATATATAACAGAATAATTATTTCTTTAATATTCACTCGTTCCTCATGTTCACTTTCTTTTTTCCATTTGTGTTTCCATCATTGTCTACTCTTCACCTTTTTATCTGCTTGTTGCATTTCTCTGCCCATCTTCACCTCCTTTTCCTTTTCTCTCTATACCGAGAAATTTACTTTGTGGACATAGATTATGTTACATTATTTCAGAAAAATGAACTAAAAAAAATGATCGAATCGTCATCTTGGATTCAGGGAAAGTTTGATGAAGTGAAAGAGCGACCATGCTGATGATTTTTTTTTCACTTAATTAACTTTTTGCGATAACTTTTTGGAGAGTTAACTTTTTGCTATTTTTCTACTCCTCTCTTATCAACCGTCTGATTGTTCTGAAACTTGACACATTAATACAAGACAGTAGCTCGCACAATCTTCGATTTTTCGGGTTTCTATTTTGGATCATGTGGGCCCCCAGGGACGGAGGGTTACCCCCCCAAAACTTAGGATCTTGACTCGACTGATTTACCAACTGATTGCCCTGAAACCCGATACAGCCCTTATTCTTGATGGACTGCACAAAAGCACTAATTTTGCTGACAGCTTGGTTGCCTGCCCCTAGTGGGCGGCCAAGGTGGCCTTGACACGCACACTCGCCTCTAAGTTGTCTCGGTCATTCATCAATGTGTGTGCCTTCTCTCCGGTGGACGTTGAATGGAGCATCGCATCGACCGGTGTTCGTTGATGGATGTTAAATATCCAATGGTGTCCTTCGTGAAGAGTAATTGAGCTGTCAGCAGCATGAACAAATAACAAATTCCTGCCCGAACCTACAGGGGGCACTGCATCAGCGGCAGAGCCATGTCCTCACCTCATGGTGCAACCCACAGCCTGCTGCATAGGAATGAAGAAGAAGACCTATCCCTAAACCGTATCTATCCCCTAACTTACCTTGTCTTTTCTCCACCCCTTCAATCTCTTACCAATTCGTTTGGGGGTTTAAACCAAACCATGACCCCAGACAGGGAAGACATTGTCTGTTTGTTTGTGGGTTTTATAGCAGCGTGATAGTAAACACGTACTCTTAAGTCCTGCTTCCTATTCCTCCCATTTGTAAAGACGCGCTCTTTGCTGGTAATAAAGTAAACAAATTGTTATGAATTTCAAAGAAGATATGATATCCATATTTTGTGTGAAAGGTGGTGTGTTTGCGATGTACTCACTCAACCTTCTTTCCTCACTATTCCTATTACCATTTCCACGACCCTACTACCTCCCTCATCCCCTCTCTTGCCCTCCCCCCCCCCCCCCCCCCCCCCACCCATCTTTCCATTTCACTCCTGCACCCAAACACCTTTACACCGTGTGCGTGTGTGTGTGTGTGTGTGTGTGTGTGTGTGTGTGTGTGTGTGTGTGTGTGTGTAGTTGTGTGTATATTTGTCTCTGTATCTGTGCCTTTGTGTGTTGCTGATTGTTTTCTCTCCATAATTTGGGTTTCAGAAGGTGGAACGGAGTCCTCCCAGGAAACGAAGTATCGTGACCCATGGACTAAGTTGTGAAGTTTTGTTGTTCTTCTTTTTTTTTTTTTTTTTTTTTTTTTTTGTATACAAGATCGAGGCTCGTGAAAGAGCGAACATTAATCACACAGAAAGACAAACCGACACATAAAACATATAACATAGGGAGCGGTAGACAAGATGGGGAGAGAGGGGGAAGGACACAAACACAACATTTGAGAGCAGGGACCGAGAGACATGGAGACATCGAGAGATCTGAGAGAGGGCGAGGGCTTTGGGGGGGGGGGGGCGTGGGAAGGGGGCAGTGGGAGAGGTATAAAACATATGGACACTGCCAGGACTTCCAGGAAAGAAGTTGGAATTTCAAACAAGGTGGATCTGGGGTGAATTAGCGGGGGTAGAAAAGATCAAGGTTTTGGATGGGGGAAGATAAGAGATGGTGGTGAACAGCTGTTTTAAAGACCTGGAGGGAGGAGTGGGATTGAAGGGAGTGAGGGAGTTTGTTCCAGAGGCGGGAGAAAAGAGGAATGAAAGAGTGAAGGTGAACGGAGAGCCGAGATTTCGGCAGTTTAACCATCAGAGGGTTGCTGGCAGATCTTGTGCGACCTGTAGGAATATTTGGGGGACAGAGCACAGAGAGAGCTGGGGGTGCAAGGCCGGAGAGGAGTCGGTAGAAGACAGAAAGACCACCTACCTGCCTGCGGTGAGTGAGTGAAAGGCCCTCAGAGATAGCTTCATCGCGGGAGATTCCAATAATTCTGAAAGCTTTGGTTTCAACAGCGTGAAACCGAGCTAGGTGTGAGGCAGGAGCACCGGCCCATAGGGGAGAACAGTATTCCATTGAGCTGCGGATGAAAGCCTTGTATGTGGTGAGGAGCTCAGGTGTGCCGAGGAAGGACTTCGCACGACGGAGGATGCCCAGTCGGCGACTGGCTTTGGAGGCCAGCTTGGAAATGTGGTTTTCCCAAGAAAGATCATGGCAGATAGTGAGACCCAAAATCTTGAGCGACAGAACTTCTTGGAGAGGATTGTTGAGAAAGTAGATGGGAGGGTTGTCCAGTCGATCTTTTCGGAGAGACATAGTAAGAGTGTGAGATTTGTCAGGATTGAAAGACATGTTCCACTTGTTTGACCAGTCTGTGATTTTGTCCAGGTCTTCAGAGAGTGAGGAGGCAGCAGACTGCCGATCTGAGGGAAGAGGAATGGAGCGGCAGAGAGTGGAGTCATCAGCAAAGAGATAGAGAGGATTTTCGAGAGAGTCAGAGAGATCATTGATGAAGACCAGAAAAAGCACGGGGCCCAGAACACTGCCTTGGGGAACTCCAGCCTGAACAGGAAGAGGAGATGAGAGAAACCCATTCAGGGCCACACGTTGACGACGACTAGAGAGGAAGTCCGCCAGCCATGCGTGGAGATTTCCATGGATACCAAAGGAGGAGAGTTTGGTGAGCAGAGCGGGGTGCCAGACCGTGTCGAAGGCACGTGATATGTCGAGGGAGACAGCTCTAATTTCCTGTTTGGCATTTAGGACCTCCATCCATTGTTGAGACAGCAGAAGCAGCATGTCCAGAGTAGAGTGACCTGGTCTGAAACGAAATTGATGATCAGAGATCAAGCCATTGGAGAAGAGGAAAGATTTCATATCAGAAGCAATGATGGATTCCATGACTTTGCTGATAATTGGGAGAAGGCTGATTGGTCTGTAGTTGCTAGGATCTGTTTTTGCACCTTTTTTGTGCAAAGCGGTGATGTTGGCTGATTTCCAAGCAGATGGCAGTTGACCTTGAGCAAAAGAGAGGGTGAAGAGAACAGAGAGAGGGTGAGATAGAGCAGCAGAGCAGGATTTTAGGACCCGTGGGCTGATGCCGTCGGGTCCAGTTGCAGAATCAGAGTCGAGGGTTGACAGAAACTTTTCCACCTTGTCAGGAGGAAAGGACACGGAGTCCAGGAGCAGCAGGGTACGACTGGGTATGGTGGGTACAGAGAGGGATGGGTTTGGGACACAAGATTTAGAGGCAAACACAGAGTTGAGGCATTCAGCTTTTTCACGTGCGGAGTCAGCTGTGTAGCCGTTTGAGGTAAGGGAGGGGATGGAGGGGGAACAAACACCAGAAACGGATTTGACCAGACGCCACCAGGATTTGGGATTTGGAAGAGAGAGACAGATAAGAGAGTTCGGTCTTGAGAACGGAGAGATATTGTTTCCTGGCTCTCCTGAGGGTGGACACACACTTGTTTCGGGCTTTGTGAAAGGAAATGAGATTTCCTTCCGTTGGATTTGCTTTCCAGGAGACGAAGGCAAGTTGTTTCTGGGCAACAGCCTCACCACAAGATTCCGTGTACCATGGACGGGAGGAAGGGTATGACAACTGAAGACGAGATGGGATGAATCTGTGCATGAGAGAGAGCAATTTACTTTGGAAGAATTCCCAGGATGAGTTGATGTCAGAGGTGGTAGAGATGGGAGACCAGTCCAGATGATTGATGGCTGCTTGAAGACCGTGCCAGTTGGCCTGAGTGAAATGCCAGACTCGTCGACGCTGAGCAGGCTCCCTGAGGATGGTCAGAGAGATGTCCGCTTTAACAAGGACATGATCAGATGATCCGATCGGAGCAGAAGAAGAGCAGCAGACATTTTCAGGGAAGTTAGTCATAACCAAGTCCAGAAGAGAAGATGTTCCGTTGACTGAGATCCGGGTCGGGAAATTGACAGATTGTGTCAGTCCCAGTGAGTCGCAGAAGTCCTTTGCTGAGGAGCCATGGCTGGTGAGAGAGGTACCCACACCCAGCCAACTGGCATGATGACAGTTGAAATCACCACATATGAGGAAGAGAGAGTTGGGATGAGTAGATAGAAGTTGGTCCATATCATCAGACAGCGAGATGTAGATGGAGTCATCACTGTTTGGTGGACGGTACAACACACATATGAACAAGAGGTGGGAGCGAAGTGGAAGCCGTAGCCAGAGGTATTCCTGGGGGTGAGGTGGAGAGAGTGCAGTGCAGGGCGAGTGAGGAAGAGAGTTTTTGATAAAGATAGCAACCCCGCCTCCAGGACGAGGCTCAGGTCTATCATACCGGAGGAGGGAGTAGCCCGGGAGAGATACTATGGAATCAGAGACATCATAAAGGAGGAAAGTTTCTGTTAAGCAGATCACGTCTGGTTTGACAGAAGCAACCTGTATGGAGAGATCAGTTAAGTTTGAACGAAGGCCCCGGATGTTTGAGGTCCATACCGTTAATGAAGAGGAAGGGGGAGCATCAGATACAGAACAGGGGGGAGGAGGGGTAGGGTAAGATGTGGAAGAGGTGGAAGAGGTAGGGAGAGCTGTTGAAGGTGTGTCAGAGATTTCAGAATAGCTCGGAGAAAGGGAAGGATGGGGCGGACAAAAGGTTTGATGGTGATTGGGTGAGCCACAATGAGGTGTTATTTGAGGAGGGGGAAGAGCGAGGCAGAAGGTTGGGGGAGATGGAGGTGAGAGTTTGAAGGGGGAAGAAGCGGGGAGGACGCTTTGAGGAGGGGGAGTGAGAGGGGGGAAATTGAGAAGCAATGAGGGTGGGGAGATTTGAAGGGGAGGGGTGAGGGGGGAGTTTGGGAGGGAAGGGACAAGGGGAGGGATTTGAAAGGGATGGGATATGGGGGAGATTTGGAGGGGAGGGGTGAGGCAGGAGTCTAGGAGGGGAGGGGCGAGGGGGCGTCTTGGCGGGGAGGGGTGAGGGGGTAGTTTAGGAGGGAGGGGGCAAGGGGGGAGATTTGAAAGGGATGGGTGATGGGGAAGATTTGGAGGGGAGGGGTGATGGGGAAGATTTGGAGGGGAGGGGTTATGGGGAAGATTTGGAGGGGAGGGGTGAGATTGGATTTTTGAAAGTGTACGATTTATGGGAAACGAACATTTATTGCAAAATGAGTTTCTTGTGACCTTCGAGTTAAAAATACGTTTAAGGACGCTGGATGGAGGATGGAGTGCAGGAGAGTTTAGGGAATGTAGAAAAAAGGCACTATAGGAGATGGATATTTTTTTTGGGATGAATTGATTTGGTGAGCAAGTCGAAAGCAGCCTTTTAAAGAAGAAGAAGAAAAAGGTGTTATAAAATATGACGGAATACATAACTTGAGGGGAAAGTGTAAACATTGAAGGTTAATGAGTGAAAACTATCTGGGGAAATGGGGGAGAAACACGTGGTCGAAGAACGAACGAACGAATAAGAATGAATTAACGAATGAGAACAGAGAAGGAAATTTTTTTTTTTTTTTTTTTTTTTTTTTTTTTTTTTTTTTTTTTTTTTGAGTTGAGATTTACACAAGGAAGTAGGCTATGGGTGAAAAGACTGGGAATACAGAGAACGAAAGTTATTGGATCACAAACGATGGACCACTTCTCAGAGTTTTGTTCCAAGGGCTCTTTTCAGGATTGTCACAGAGCTCCATACAGCCTCCAACTGCAGATCGTTTGTGGTGATGTTCCCATGGATGGGTTTTTTAATCTCTGCAAGGTTCTTCTTTATCATTCCCGTTGCCCCAATTATCACTGGTGCAATTTTGGCGTTCATCAGCTTCCAGGATCTTTTCACTTCATTTTTGAGGTCTTGATATTTGGTGGATTACTCCACATACTTTGTTGTGCCTTTGTGTGCACAGCTGTTCTGACATGAGGTTTTTACATCAGCATCGGAAGTGGCTTGTGCTTTGTGTTTCTGCCTTACAGAACCTACACTTGTCCCATTGGATCAGTCCTGTCATCTTACAGCAATTTGTGCAGTGTCCTTGGTTTTGGGCATCTAATAGATAAAAGGAGCCGTTTGCGGTGTGCCTGCTTCTGTGCGTGCGTTCGGGCCAGCCATCTATCGTCTCCAATTATCTTTCCCACTCTTGGTACTCTGAATCCTGTGGTGAGGCAGTTGCTTTAAAACAACTTTCATTTTCCTCCTGGAAAGCAAATCCAACTGAAGACGACCTCAGATCATTCCACAAAGCTCGTAACAAGTGTGTGTCTACTCTGTGGAGGGCCAGAAAACAACACCTGTCCAATCTTTAGAATGAGCTTTCAAACTTGTCTCTCTCCTCTAAAACCTGATGGTGCCTTGTCAAGACTTGCACCTTCTGCCCTCTCCGTGCTTTGTCTCCCTCAGCTTTCTGCAAGATACCCTCGGTCCACCAGCAACCCTCTCCGAATGAAAATGCCAAAGTCCAGCACCAATGCTCACCTCCTCTTTTATTCCTCTTTTTCCCACCTGTGGTACCACCTGCTAATCTCTCCTCAATCTCATCCTTCCTTCCATATCTTGAAGACAGCTGTTCACCACTATCTCAAGTCGTCACCAATCTAAAATCATGATCTTTTATACACCTGATAAACCACCCTACCCCTCCATGAAATGTTGCTTATGTATCCATCTTGCCCACCATTTGCATTGTCCTTCATCCCGCGTTTGTTCATCTGTCTATTTTCTCCCTCCACCCCGCTGATGGCATTTCCACTTTTCTCCTGCTGTTCACTTTGTGATGTTGTGTCCTGATTTGTTCTGTGTCAAAGCTCTTCCGTGAGCCGAAACCATGCAGAGTAAAAAATAAAAAAAAAATCCTCCCTTTACCCTATTCAAACAATGCCCCCACATTTGTGGATTCGACAGTGGTGTCGGCAAGATGGGCAGAATAGTCTTTCACTGCATTTCGTTGCCTGTGTACCTGTATAGTATATGTTAATTTGTGATGATTTGGAGAGTGACATGTTCAACCCAGAACATTCTGGGACAAAACGCTTCTTAACGGCAGGACCGGGTGGGGTCTAGAATTGCAGAATGTCAACTTATTGCAGATTATTTAGAGAGCGTTTATGTTCATTATTGAACTTGATATGTTATCAACATACAATTTGGCGTCGGGAGTTCAAGCTTACATTCAGTGCAAACTCGGTGCTGACATTTTTTGACAATGATGAATGCTCTTCACAGGAGAACAGAAGAAGCCCATCAAGAAGTTCACCTGCACCTTGTGCTCTCACAGCTTCACCAGAAAGGCAGATTTGAAGAAGCACAAGGAGAGGCACCGACAAGTTCCCAGTGATGAAGAGTTCAAACGCACTGAATATTCTTGTTAAACGCAAAATAAAAGCATGTTCGTGAGTCATTTTGATAACCACACAAGAAAGAAATGGTTCACCTGCAAGGTGTGCCAAAAGAGATTCGGTTCTTCAACATCGATTCAGAGGCACGTGAGAATTCACACAGGCGAGCGCCCTTATACATGCAATATTTGTGGTAAGGGGTTCATTTGGTCAACGCATGGTCGGACTCACGAGCGGATTCACACGACATAGCGCCCGTGCATGTGTCCGGTTTGTGCAGAGACTTTCTTAAATGTGAGCTATTTGAGGAATTATTTAAGGTGCCACAAAGGAGAGCCCTTAACTTTTTGAGATGTTCTACTCACAGATGAAAATAGACAATCCACATTAAAAGCTTGGTTACCTGTCCCTCGTGGGCTGCCAAGGTGGCCTCGCCATACGCACGCTCGCCTCTGAGTTGTGTTTTATCAATAAGATAAATTTTAACGACCTCTTAAATGTATCCTATGTAGTTCAGTGATTCTGTATTGATACTCAAGCATCCTAAATTCAATATTTAAAAGTTTGTGGCACATTTTCGCAATTTTTCTTCTTAAATGTTGATTGGTCCACTCACGGAGTGTATAGTCCTCATCGAGGCCGGCGTAAAATAAAACTGCATTGATAGAAAAGTGAAAAGAGAACAGTCGTCGAGTTTTTGAGGAAGTAAAAAAAATCTGATTTTTGAAAAGGGGAAGGTCATAAGTGTTTGGAACGGCATGAGAAGGTAAAGATTTCCAGAGTTTGGCAGTGGAGAGGAAGAAACAAACATCATAACGGCCAATTCTGTCCAGTAAGTATAAGGAGCTAGAACCTCCCCAGATGTGAGAGCAGTACTCTGTACAAGGACGAATCAATCCTTTATATTGTTGAAGAACAGGTTAATGCACATAAACAAGCCATGAACACTTGTAAATATTTTTAATAACATTGGGAAAATACTCATTTGGTTACAACAGAAATACATTATATATAAAACTCACAGCACAGGACCCAGGTCGAAATGAGCATTCTTCACCGATTGAGCGAACTTAGCTCAATTTATATCATTTTGAACAATAGGAGAATGATGATTGGGTCGTCACAGTAGGAGGAGGTAGGGGGGAGGAGATTCTGATAAGGGTTTAGGGAGGGGTAGATCTGGGGGACGGGGGTCGCTGATGAAGCAAGAAGTAGGGAGGGAGCAGATTGGGGGCGAGGAAGTTTGATAGCCATTATCTTCTCAGCGGGTAACTTGATTACAGAGAAGTTCTGTTCTTTGTTTCAAAAAGTCTATTCCCTACTGAGTATTTACACAAGACTGCACATGAAAGATATGTATATTGTTACGTGCTCCTCCCCAAACCCCGGTCACGGTGTACCTCCGAGCCTCGAGAGGAGTCACTGCAGAAAGATGTGTTATTCTGTGTGTCAACGATCAATGGTGAAACAACACCAATTGTTCCCAACAAACAAGTATTGTATTAAGGTCACACAAGAATAACAGTTCAATAACAACAGTAATCAATTGTACAACCAATATATCATTCCTATGATGGTACCATCAGTTTTGTACAATATAACGCACTGTGCTCCAAGTGAGTGAAAATAACATTCCCAATGTCTGTCCCAGCTTCAAACCAAAGTCGATCCACGCTCCAATGATCATCAGAATGATGTTGTATCGAGACCAGAATCTCACTCGGTTGACAGTCACACTGCCAAAGATGGGCAAAGGTACCCTCAAGAGGTGACTGGGAAATAACACCTTTGGGTATGGACGTTCAACGGCTCACAGACGGCGAACCGCAAATTCCCACTCAAAATCCACGTCACACACACACACCAGATTAACGTCTGGATGGTTGTGAAAATGGTTGAAGCGAGGTGAAAAACCAGGAGCGAATGTGAAATCGGTCGCGAGGCAAAGTGGCCAATGGTACGTTCTTGAGACTTAACGGCACTCCAATGATTCTCTTCGGAATCGACCGCAAAACCTGTCACACAGGTTTATCTGTCACAGCGATAACTCTGTCGCAGGAATCCCTTTCCCAGGAAACGCAAGGTTCACTCGTGACCCCCGTTCGCCAGCGTTTGCTCCAGACCTCCAAACATCTCGGCTCTTGTCCACCTCACTCGCTCCGCCTCTTCTTCCTCCTTTTTCTTCTCCCTCCGGTTCCCGATCCAGTTTCCAGTTTCCTTTTAAAACATTAACTTTTTTTAAACCTTTTGAAAACAGTTATCTCTATTTCACCTAAATGATAACAATAATAGTACATGCAACCAAAAATGTTTACAGTGGATGAGAACCACAACAACGGAAGTGACGAATCCGTAACAACATCTTTCCATCACAAGGCAACTTTTGAGTCTACCAGAGTCTGAGTTATACTCTTGAATTCCTAAGTTTGTAATACATAGAAATACACACATCTCAATAATATAATTACTCCTTTTCTACAAGATCATTATGAACTATAGCATAGTATTATTAAGATTCATCAAAGAACTAAACTATTTCTATCTCATTGTCATTACAATACATTTTATTAATTAAGTGGATCATGGACAAGTTTGAATTTGAATGCCTGCGATAACTCGCCTACTCCTGGCTTGCAGAGGTCTTCATAATTCAACAATCCCTCATTTTTTGTTTTTGTTTAAATTAAACAATTAATTTAAACAACAATTTACAAGGTACTCAAATTACCAAATTTGGATGTTCAATTTGCATACACCATCCACATGAGAAGATCTAGTCGTTCATAGGCGTTTTCTTGTTCGTTGATCCATCCGTTGTTGACAGTTCCGTTTATTGTATTCAAGTGAGTCACTGTTGACCACGCAGCCATATGATGTTATCTGCAATGACTGACAGATGTTGTGCCAGCAGAAAGCATGCGACACGCTGTTCCATCAGATGTGCATTGCTTTAACATCAGTTAGCAGCACAAGTATCTCTGCAAACAAACTTTACCTCATACACATGCACAAATTTCCCAGTTCAAAATAAAGGTTATCACCATTATTTCCTTTATCCGTTTCAGCATTATCTGGGCTACACTGTCAGCATGATTCGATGTTCAACACCTGCAACATTTGACAATTATAGGCTATGAGCCAGACCCCCCAAATTGACCTGTCGGTACCATACAGATGGAGTTAGGCTCATTGTGATTTTTACAAGATATATGTCCCTAGATATGAAAAAAAAGTGATAGCAGTGTATAACTCTCGGCCATCTCTGTTATCACCCGAAATATTATTATACGCCCGCTTCGCTTCGCCAAAAAATGTGATATTTGCTAAAATTGGAATAAATATGTTTTTAAGGACCACAGAGTGCCGAGATCGAGATCGTATTTGTTCGAGAGATCATGATAAACCTAGAGTGTGGAGCAAGTTTGCATGCATTGTGAAATATAATGTAGCTGATGTTACAAACCTACTTTAGGATACTAGCTAATACCAAAAATTACACTGAGATACCAAAAGTAGTAGACGAATAAACCTAAAATGTTCAAAAGCTATGTTTCGTTCCAAAATATCAAAATTAGGGGGTATGGTTGAACATATTTTGAACTTTGCCAAAATATGTGCCCCAAACAACCGCCATATTACAAAGTAATGATATATTCCAATGCAGTGGTTCCTTGCGAAGATTTTGAGGGGTCAAATGTTACTCTGGGAGTTTTCAAAAATGTACAATGTGAATTCTGAACTCGAAGCGATTTCGACCACTTTTTCACTAAATTTAACATATTTTTTGTCATTATATCAATATTTTGATAAATAACCCCCACAAATGTTCTATATTTCTATTACTATATTAGTTGGCATCCAGTATGCAAATTATTGGCACTCTGTGGTCCTTAAAAACATATTTATTCCAATTTTAGCAAATATCACATTTTTTGGCGAAGCGAAGCAGGCGTATAATAATATTTCGGGTGATAACACAGAGATGGCCGAGAGTTATACACTGCTATCACTTTTTTTTCATATCTAGGGACATATATCTTGCTAAAAATCACAATGAGCCTTACTCCATCTGTATGGTACTGACCAACCCCCTTGGCTCATCGCCTATTATGATTATAGGATGTTTTACTGCAAAGAGAATGCTGGAACTCTGTTTGAGAAAGAGACCGATCACTTGTGCGGTTGAAAATCAAGTGTGGACCATCTCCTTCTGGCGTCATGGTAGCACCTGCACTATTGTGCGTAGAAGGTGGGCAAGATCATAAAATGACCCTGCTCCATAAGTAGCATCATGGCCACTCTTGCAGTGAGCCTTAGTAGACCTTGACCAAGGCTGTCATCCAGTTGCAGTTGATCTGCCTTTTCACACAACGTGAGTGGGCAGACGGTGCAGATGAGATGTTGCTTGATCATCCAGACGATGCCAGGTGTGGGCCTGAGATGAAAGGTGCATCGATGGAGACGTTAGGACCATCATGTCCAAGTGGTCCATAGCCCATACCAGAAACACCAGCAGAGTCATGGAGGTCCAGTGTGGAAAAGACAAGGCCATCCACTTAAAACTCCACACTGGTCAACAGTCACAGGCAGGACTTGGTTCCCTGGTCGTCAATGGAGTAATGACATCCAGCCCAAGCATCCAGTTGGAGTAGAAACGCCCTTGACTGTTGACATTAATTCCCATTTGGCTGCTGCATCAATGGGTCTTCCCGGCACCGAACTGAAGCAGGTGGCCGCTCTTAGCTCATGCATAACAGTGTGGTTCAGACGAATGGTCACATGAGTTCCCCGTGGTGATGGTGAACATCATTTCTCTAAATCTTCGAGAGGATGGTACCTTTGCCATGCTTTGGAGGGAGGTGTATGCCAAATTAACCCCTTCTATCCAGATTTACTGCTTGTAGCTCTTCCCAAAGCAGTTACCACTTCATCTATCTATAATTCCACGGGCATGCCCTAGTTTATTTAAATGCCAGCTGGTCTCTTCACCCAGCCATATCTGAGTCTTTCCACACACTCTGAATCAGATAGAGTGAGCACACCTTAACATTAAGTGACCATGCTCTAACTGATCATGTTTATCTTATTACAGCTTCTTATTCAACAGTTTTCTGTTTTCCTTTGAAACATTCAAAGATTATATGTTCACTAGCGGGGTCACCCGTGGGAATCCCACGGGCATGGATGTGTGTGACATTTCGACATATTGAGTTCGATGCTGCACCTGCACATTCAGTTATATAAAATGGTTTAAAAAACTTTCTTCTGATATTTGTGATTTATTTCAAACAAACTGTATTTCCCATCTACACGGGCATGTATTCCTATTAACGTTATGTAAAGTACATAAATTGTGTGGATTACATCATTTGTGGATGTGATCAATTGCCAGTAACCATCTTATATAACTGAATGTGCAGGCGCAGCATGTAACTCAATATGTGGAAATGTCACACACATCCATGCCCGTGGGATTCCCGCATGGATGTGTATGGCGAATTTTAAATATATGTCGACTGTTATTTTAGGCGGTGTATTTTCGTTTATCATCATGGCGCGATTTAAAAAAATATATCTCTGCATTTTCCTCTCCAATACCTCCTCACACTTTACACACACACCGGCCCATGTTTACATATACACACACACACACACATATACACCCACACACATATACACACACACACACACACACACACACACACACACACACACACACACACACACACACACACACACACACACACAGACATGTATATACACATACAACAACAACATGCATTTTAAGGCCATTTTCCCTGCTAGAGCGGGGGTTAGCCTACATACACATACACACACATATATACACACACACACATATTCACGCGCACACACACACACACACACACGTACACACGTACACATGTCCCACATGTATATATCCCACATCCCACATGTATATACATGTTTAAAGTGTACGTGCCCTTCCCCCCTCCCCCGCCCGGCAACGCTGGGTACTTCTGCTGGTAACGAATAAAATAAAAACGAAGAAATAGGTGGAATTGGCTGAAATTCGCTCGGTGAATTCACGCGGTGTATTCGGTTCGGCTCGGTTCACTCGGTTTAAAGAAAAAGCGATAATGTCGACATGTTGCTGTCTGTGTCATGTTGGGCGGTGTATGATACTCGTTGGCTGTTGGGCGGTGTATGATACTTGTTGGCTGTTGGGCGGTGTTGTGCGGTGATATGGTGTATTTTAAAAAATATATCTCTGCATTTTCCCGCGTTGGTGACACCGAGTCGTTCTTCATCGATCGTCTCATTCATTTTGGAAATGGAAGTTTCCACGCAACGCATGAATTGTCACGATCCTCAAGAGGAATTTGTCTCGTAATCATCAAATGATAAATGGCAAGTAAATTATATTGTGGAAAATTAAAGATTTCAAATAAACCTATTTAAAGTGTATGCGCACATAACTAATAAAAAAAACGAAGAAATATCTCTCGGTAATTTCCTGAAACATATTTTACTTCCGGCTAATATGTTGAATGAAATAAAAACGAAGAAATATATGTCGGCATCATTGTTGACGTTTTTGTGACGACTGTCATCAAACGAAATAGTAATATATCATAACGGAAAAGCAAAAGCGAATTTTTAATATATATCGACATGTTGCCGTCGGTGTCATGTTGGGCGGTGTATGATACACCATGACGCGATTTTTAAAAATATATCTCTGCATTTTCCCGCGTGTGTGGATTGTTCTCAATTATTGCTGACACCGAGTCTAAAAGTAAAACCATCGATAAAAATGAAATCATATGGTGAGTTAGATTGGAGATAAAGGCGTGAGAGAGACTCAATGGCCTTGAAGTTACAGGCCTTTGAGAATTCATTTCGTTCTATAAACGGCAACTTTCATCGGATTTTCTTCCCGTTTTTTTTCAACCGAGTCTAAAACTATGTTAGCGACTGTGAAAAATGAAATGATTTATCGAATTTGATTTGAAATAAAACTGGGGGAGAGCAAGACACCACGGGCCTACAAAACAGGACTCAAAGCTATGCGAGTTAATAAAATGGTGGATATTTGTTTATAGCCACTCCCAGAATGGGTGGAGCTATGGGTGGAGCTACTCTGCAAACCGAGTAAGCCACACCCCGGACAGACACCCAACAGATAGACAGACAGACAGAATCATCTACGGCTATTATAATATAGATATACGTATATCACAAAGACATGAGCTCCAACATCAGATGTGTATTTATAATGACAAAACACCAGATGTGTTTAACCTATGATATCTCCAACAACTCAGATATCTCGAACCTTCTGATTCATTAATTGACAATTTAAAATTATGTGGTCCTCGTAATACAAATCCATGAGGAATGTAATCACTATCTTACCTTCTATATCAACAATTTTCCTTTTATTATGACCAAACAGGTATAAAATGAGTCCTTCATATATCTCACAAATGCTTAACTCGTGCATTTAAAATAATTAATTAATAATGGTTAAAATCACAAACAGGAATACCGAGCTCCAATCAGCGATGCATAATGTATTCATTATCATAGATATTCCCCACTTTTTTTTTTTTTTTTGACTTAGGGGTTAATCAACAGTTTCTACAATAGTGTTTGATTTTTAAAAAAATGGTGCCTGAAGTTACATCAGTTTTCCTGGTTTCAAACTTTGATGATATTAGTTCACTTGCCTTATAAGACCGACATTACTTAACATCCTTTTGTCTTATCATTCTGAATCTGCACCGTCCATCTGTATCATTATTTGATTCAGTTGTATCATCTCTTTATCGAAGTCACCATAGGGGTCTTCCTCATCTGAGTTCACATTTAGTTCTTCTCCAAGCACCATTTCATGGTTCGTTATTTTGTTTAAACACAGTCACCAAAGCTTTTAAGCAAGCCATTATCACTCATAGTATAGAAGTTATTGAGGGAAATAGGTCACAGAGGGCGGTCATGTTGAAATTCAATATGGCGGCCACCAGGGGTTCTGAATTTTTGGACGCCCCTCAGGAAAACAATTGTATAGGTCCATACTACATCTGTGCCAAATTTGGTGCTTTCCTGAAAAAATGAATGATGCTTCCTCTTAACTGCCTAACTACAACCAGAATGGCACTCAGTATAGAACACAACTCCATCTGGTTGGCCACATCACTTAATGGTGAAGAATCACTTCAACAAAAATCAAATAATTCTTGTATCCGAATCCATATTCAAATCTTTACCAAAATCGAATCATTTGTTCTTGTGAAATTCGCTGTTTCCCGACCAAAATTTGTCCAAATCTGTTCACAAGCTTTTGTCATGGAAGTCAGAATCCGCGGAGGAATGTGTAACGACTCACCTATTCACACCTGTTGTAACATCTCCAGGTACCTCCCTTTCCAGACCATTTGGCGTGCCTGCAAATTACTGGAGATGTCGGCATCTGTTGGAGCTCCATTATGTCAGGCTCTCCGTGTTCTCCTGTTACCAACTCAGAAAAACAGCTTCACATGATAAAAACATACTCACATCAGCACGAGCGCACACCTCCACCAGGCTGAACAAGCCATGTTGTTATATCGAGCTGGTTGGCCGAACCTAGATTCGCTCCTGAATCAAAATCTAATCGGCTCGTTCTTATAACCGAATCAACTCGTCCATCAAATCTAATCGTAACTCGTCCATAACCTTTTATATTTCGAGTTCACAGACAGACAAACATGGGTGTGAAGGAGTGCGGACTCCAGCAGAATACGGACCAAAGGATGGCAAGGCACAAACTCGTCCGAGAAGATGTTTATTCGTAAAACCAACTCGGGAACACTAAAAAGCCCGTTTATCAGGCTGCCTTATAAAGCAAAACCGAAACCGAAAGCCACGCCTCTCAAGCGAGGCGTGCTTCGGTGGTCACGTGATCCACAGGTGTAGCTCATTATACCCGCACGTGCGGCACGCTTTGGCGGTCACGTGACCAGCCACTCTGGCGCCGGGGATCCCTGCCGATGACGTCACCGGCTGGAGCAAGGAGATTCTGATGCCGGTCTTGCTTGGGGGACCCATGGGTCGCTACACATGCCCCCCCAGAATGGACTTGGTCCAGGGAGGTCAACCTGAGGGGGGTCCGGATGACCCGACCGAAACGACCCCTGGCCGGTCGGGTTGGGGGGGGGGGTCCGGTTTGGTGGTGGATGGTCGGACGGGGGGTGTAGTGGATGGGGGGCGGCCACGCTGCGGTGGCAGAGCCAGCCGTGGCGGCTGGCCGACGTCCATGTGGGCCGGTTTGAGGTGGTCCAGCGAGATCCGGTCCGCCAGGCCGCCGATGCTGACGATGAAGGACTTGTTGTCCTGGCGTAGGACCCAGAACGGTCCGTCGTAAGGTGGCCGGAGAGCCCTCCAGTGCGCGTCGTGGCGCACAAAGACGTACTCCGCCGTGCGGAGTGCTGGGGGGACGTAGGAGTGGGGGTCGCCGTGGCGGGACGTTGGCACCGGGGCAAAACGCGGCCTCCTGGAGGTCCGTGCGCTGGCGTGCGGCGGACCAGGGGCTGGTGGCGTCGGGCACGAACTCGCTCGGGACGAAGAGAGTCTGGCCGTACACCAGCTCGGCGGTGGACGCCTGGAGGTCCTCCTTGGGGGCCGTGCGGAGGCCCAAAAGGACCCACGGGAGCCGGTCGGCCCACCCGTCGTCCTGGAGGCCGGCCATGAGTGCGGCCTTCATGGGGCGGTGAAACCGCTCACACAACCCGTTGGCTTGGGGGTGGTAGGCCGTGGTGCGGTGCAGAGTGACTCCCAACGAGCGGGCGACCGCGCCCCAAAGTTCGGACGTGAACTGTGGGCCGCGGTCAGACAAGATGTCCGCCGGTGCGCCGAAGCGCGCGACCCAGGTGGCGATGAACGCCTGCGCCACGTCGGCGGTGGTGGTGGAGGTGAGGGGCACGGCCTCCGGCCACCTGGTGGTCCTGTCCACCATGGTGAGCAGGTGGGTGAACCCCTGCAATGGGGGCAGGGGACCCACCAGGTCCACGTGGATGTGGTCGAAACGCCGCTCGAGCACGGTGAAAGGAGCCAACGGAGCCAGGGTGTGACGGTGAACCTTGGCCCGCTGGCAGGCTGTGCAGGCGTTGGCCCAGTCGCGGACGTCCCGTCGCAACCCGTGCCAGACGAAGCGTGCCGACACCAGCTTCTGGGACGCCTTCCGGCCTGGGTGCGAGAGGTCGTGGAGGGAAGCGAAAATGCAGCGCCGCCAGGAGACAGGCACGATGGGGCACGGTCGGCCCTGGGAGACGTCAGAAAGCAGGGCCGTGCCCGCGAAGGGGACGTCAGCCAAGCGGAGGCCGTGTCTGCCACCCTGAGCGCCTGCACCATGCCGTCGGTGGTCTGGTCCGTCGCCATCAGGGCGAAATCCACGCCGAGGTGGATGGCGTTGGCGCCGGCCCGAGAAAGGCAGTCGGCCACGGTGTTGTCTTTCCCGGCGACGTGCCGGATGTCCGTGGTGTATTCCGACACGGCGGAGAGGTGGCGTTGCTGGCGGGCCGACCACGGCTCCGTGACCTTGGCCATTGCGAAAATCAATGGCTTGTGGTCGACAAAGGCTGTGAATGGGCGGCCCTCCAGGAGGTGGCGAAAATGGCGGACGGCCAGGTACAGCCTGAGGAGCTCGCGGTCGAACGTGCTGTACTTCAGCTCGTTGGGCAGGAGTTGCCAGCTGAAGAACGCGAGTGGCTGCCAGGCCCCATTCACCCAATGCTCATGGACCGCGCCCACGGCGTAGTCGGAGGCATCCGTGGTGAGGGCGATGGGGGCATGGGGTACCGGGTGGGCCAGCAGCGTGGCGTTGGCGAGGGCCTGTTTCGCGCCCGCAAAAGCCGCGTCCATGTCCGTGGACCAGACGATGTCGTGCTTCGCCGGCTGGCCTCGGAGGGCAGCGTACAAGGGCCGCATGAGTTGCGCCGCTCGGGGCACGAAGCGGTGGTAGAAGTTCACCATCCCGAGGAACTCCTGCAGCGCCTTGACAGAGCGGGGGTACGGGAAAGCGGCGATGGCCTCGACTTTGGCCGGCAGCGGCACAGCGCCGTGCCGGGTGATGCGGTGGCCCAAAAAGTCGATCGTCGCCGCACCAAAGTGACATTTGGCCGGGTTGACAATCAAGCCGTGCTCGCTGAGGCGGCCGAAGAGCGTCCGGAGGTTGAGGAGGTGCTCGGCTCTGGACGTGCTGGCGATGAGGATGTCGTCCAGGTAGGTGAAGCGGAACGGCAGGTTGCGCAGCACGCCGTCCATCAGGCGCTGGAATGCCTGTGCCGCGTTTTTGAGGCCGAAGGGCATCCGGAGGAACTCAAAGAGGCTGAAAGGTGTGATCACGGCCGTCTTTGGGATGTCGAACGGGCACCTGGTGGTACCCCCGAATCAGGTCCACTTTAGAAAAAAATGGTCCGCCCCTCCAACCAGGCGGAAAATCCTGGATGTGCGGGACGGGGTACCTGTCGGGGGTAGTGGCGTCGTTGAGGCGGCGGTAGTCGCCGCATGGCCACCATCCGCCCCCCGGCTTCGGGACGATGTGCAACGGCGAGGCCCAGGCACTGCCGGAGCGCCGTACGATGCCGAGGCGCTCCAGCGCCGTGAACTCGGCCTTGGTGATGGCGAGTTTGGCGGGGTCGAGACGGCGAGCCCGGGCGTACACCGGCGGGCCCGTAGTGGGGATGTGATGCTCGATGCCGTGCCTCACCGCGATGGCCGAAAACGTCGGCCACGTGAGGGCTGGGAACTCCGCGAAGAGACGTGCTAAGTCGTCCGCCAATGGGAGGGCGCAGGAAAACTCGGTGGGTGCGGCCCGGCTCAAGGCGCACGCCAGGGAGCTGAAAGTCTCGGCGTTGACGAGACGCCGGCGTTTCACATCTACCAGCAGCCCGTGGGCGCACAAGAAATCGGTCCCGAGCAAAGCCATGGGGATGTCCGCCGTCACGAACTCAAAGTGAAAGAGCTGGCTGCCGAAGCGGAGGGCGACGGTGCGTGGGCCGAAAGTGCGGATGGCGGAGCCGTTGGCCGCGACCAATGGGGGGCCGCAGACGGTGGCCCGCCTGTCCTCCGCCGAAGCGGGAATGACGCTCAGCTGGGCGCCGGTGTCGCAGAGGAAGCGCCGCCCCGACGCTCGGTCCGCGATGAACAGCAGGTTTCCGAAACGGCCGGCGTTCATTGCTGGGAGGGAACGCTGGCTCGCCCGTTTCCCGGGGTCGAACATGCACGGGGGTCGGTATGATCGGGCCTGCCGCCCGAACCTGGCATGGAAATAGCACCAGGCCGGGTCCGGCGGGGGCTCCGGTCGACGCGTTGGGACCGGGCAACGCGGCGTCGCCGCTGCCAGTCGTGCCGGCCCGGCGGTCTCCGGGAAGGAGACTGCGTCGCGGGCGGGTGGGCGGGAAGGCTCCCGGCCACCACCCCGACGAGCTGGCTCACCGCTCCGGCGAGCTGGCTTGCCGAAGCGATCTTGTCGGCCTCCTTGGCGAGGTCGCGGGGGTTTACGATGGTCGTACCTGCCAGGGCGACCTGTACCGGGGCCGGGAGCTGGCGAAGAAAGAGCTCCTGAAACAGGAAATCTGAGGGGTGCTCGCCGAGCAACGCGAGCATGTAGTCCATGTGCTCGGACGGGCGCGTATCGCCGAGCTCCGGTAGGTCGAGCAGGCGTCGTGCGCGCTCAGCCGGGGAAAGGGCGAACGCGCCCAGCAGAAGTGCCTTGATGGCATCGTACTTGCCGTCAGCGGGCGGGTACTGGAGGAAGCTCAGGCTGTGGGCGGCGGTCGCAGAGCCGAGCGCGGCGACCACATAATGGTAGCGGGTGGCGTCCTCCGTGATGCCACGCAGGGCGAACTGTGAGTCCGCCTGCGTGAACCAGACGGTGGCATGTGCTTCCCAGAAGGTGGGCAGCTTGAGGGACACTGCGGTGTCCATTGCCGTGTTGCAAATTCGGGGTCACCAGTGAAGGAGTCCGGACTCCAGCAGAATACGGATAAAACGATGGCAAGGCACAAACTCGTCCGAGATGTTTATTCGTAAAACCAACTCGGGAACACTAAAAAGCCCGTTTATCGCGCTGCCTTATAAGGCAAAAACCGAAACCGAAACCGAAAGCCACTCGAGAGGCGTGCTTCGGTGGTCACGTGATCCACAGGTGTAGCTCATTATACCCGCACGCGCGGCATGCTTTGGCGGTCACGTGACCAGCCACTCTGGCGCCGGGGATCCCCGCCGGTGACTCGCCAGCTGGAGCAAGGAGATTCTGATGCCGGTCTTGCTTGGGGGACCCATGGGTCGCTGCAGGTGAAAATATGACCTCCTCCACCTGGATAAAATGGTCAAAACACCAGCAAAGGTCAGCAACAACTATCAGGATGTATAAACCAATTTAATCTGCTTGGTTGGTCATCATCTCCATAATTACACCACCAAAAATCCAATAGAATCACGAGTTTAGCTCAATTCAGAGTGATTCTTCATTTTGCGAGCAGGAAGCACAATGCTGTTTCCTGGCGACCCACCTGGAAGTGACATGTGCCTCGCTATCCGCTTGTTACCTCCGTCAGAAGAGAGGGTCAAATTAGTGTCTCCATTCTCATTCCTAGATTTCATTCATCAATGAATAATGAATGAATAATGAATGAATGAAAAGAATGGAGAGAAGGAATGAATGAGGGCCAAAGAAGAGATAAAAGAGAAGAGGCATGAAGAAAAGAGGTTGCATTCCTCTTTTAACACACAAATTTAATACACAAAGAAAGATTTAACACACAAATTTGGGATTTTCTCAATTGACTGTTGGTTACATCATTTTCCTGTGGGCAACCCCAACCCCATCAATTCGTTCATCTAGTCACAGACCATTAACATTAACAGACATTAACAGACAGACAAACCATCATTTCGTTTAAATTCATGCATGTAACAGTCATTTGCAACCAACTACAGAATTAATCGAGCGACACGATTAATCGAGTATAACTTGAACAACAACCCGATGTCGGTTTGCAATTCAGCCGATTTCAACTTATTCAGCTTAACCTGATTAAATCAGAGTTGAAAACCGTGCTGTGCTGACCCCGGTTCTGTATTCAAATGGAGTTGTCAAAGCTGTTATATGAGCCTCGACTATTGTATCGACTATTGGCCGGTGGAGTGCGGGGTGTGGGTGTGGAGGAGGGGTGGGGGCTGGGGTGTGCGTCGCAGGTTTAGAGGTGTGTTCAAACAGCTAGCAAGTGCTTGCCAAGCCAGCCGTTGAATTAACACCGAACAACGGTCATCATTGGTTCATGAAACACACCGCTTCAATCCACCAACCCGGTCATTACGACTTTGGGATTAAAAACACCATGATAATCTTTTCTGTATTAATTTGTTCAACACTGTCCGACGCTTCCGCACACGGGACAGGCGAGATGACCAGTCACTTGTATTCTCACACCACGATCGTGCTGGATATAACATGTACGACATTGGGCGGTTGGCCATTGCCTTCCCACGAAGAGCCGCCCGAAGACCGAACACTCGCACGAACGAACCGTGGTCGATCGAACGTGGCGCTGCCCTGTGGAAGAAGCACCCGATCCAGGCTCCACACGTCAAAAAACCCTCACCTCGGGTCGAGGACACGATCCGGTTTCATTTTGCAGAAAAGACGAATTCTGAAAACACGTGCTGGATCATTTAAATATATTGTTGCGGTTTTGCCATCAAGGCAAACCCCCTATAGTTAATTGCACGACAACATGTAGCCTGCCGTAGTTAGTTATTTCTTCTTGAATGTAACGATTAGCCCTTTCCCATTGTGTAGTAATAAAGACCAAATGTGCGTTGTCGGCAGGATTTCAAACCTTCGTGTGGTCAACGGAAGCCATTTCTAATGAGCAGGAAGGCGTGGCCAAAATAACATTCAAAGTTAAGTTCAAGGTCACAAGCTCATGAAATGGCTGATTTGACATTTTCATGCTTTTTCAGTCTACTTTCACACATCATTACAAAAATATTGTTGTGGATCTCGCCGCTGGCCTTCTCCCCTTACCAAGGGGGGATTAGTCCCCTTGTCTTTGACTGGCTGACGGGACCTGGGACCTATGACGTCCTTTCTGGACAGTGCGAAATAGGGTCTTAGGACTAGAATCACTATTACCTCATTACTCGCGCTGCCCTGAAATGAGGAAATAAGCCCCGCAAGAATTACGCGTGCTGAGACGCTGAGCGGTGTGTACACGCGATCCGTGCCATTTATATGGTTACCCCGGTTCTAGCGATCTCGTTCGTACCACGCTTAGCCAATGGAGAAATCACAAAAGCGTTCGAATTGGGAAGAAAGGAATAACAAGTTTTATTTACACTATACAGGGATTCCAGAAAAAGGGGACACAGTGCAGCCTTAAAACAGTCTTAACTTAATCCCCAGGACAAACGGGCCTGTCTCAAACAACGACACACTCACACGAGGCTTGCAGCTGCAGGATGATGGTCCGCGTCCAAGGATGGCTCTCGTCCAGCTCCCTCCGGCATCCGGTTCGTCCCGTGCAGATGGTAAGTAGAGAGGCAGGAGCTCTCCGCGTGTCGTTTGGCGCACAAGGGTTAATACGGGGCGATTTGGTAGGGAGCGGAATTCGGCGCTTAGCGGTGATCACTGGCGGCTATTGCCGCATTTCCTCACGTGGCTGAGTAGGCGATATTCGCCACTGGCGTGTCTGGCTGTCTTTCCTCCGGCGCGTACCTTATCACGAGATATAGCGCAATGCCTCCAAAGTGAGCGCTGTGAATCACGTTCTCCAAAGTCCTCTTGATCAACAAGTCCTCTCACGTGCGCTCTCCCCTTGCGAGTCCAGACAGAGTCCTTTTACGTGCGCTCTCCCCTTGCGAGTCCTGACCGAGTCCTGTTCAAGGGCTTGGTGCAGCGACTTTTATAGGCACGTCCCGCGAACCTTCTAGAACTCACCAGACGCGCGTCTCCACGCCTCCTCACGCCATGCCGTTAGAGCCCTGGTTGGCTGGTGGCTCTTACCGTCATCGCCTCTGACGCTCCGCCTTGACGCAGCCCCACCCCGACCCCGCGCTCCTCCCTCTTAGGCCTACCTCGTGTTACTCGACTAGTGAGCAAACAAAGGGCAGCGAATGCTGCTGGCAGCCAAAGCGTAATAAAATGCTGCGGGCAGCCAAAGCGTACCAAACTGAGTGTATCAGCCAAATGGGGTGCGGGATCAATTATGACCAAAGAGGTGCAAATGGAGGGTGGACGCAAAATGAAGGGACCTAAACTCATGTGTTTGCACAACACAGATATCAATAGGGGAAATGGCCTATACTTACACATACTATGACATAACTAATGCTACAGGTGGCCTACGTGTTGCTCGTGGACTAACTATGGGGGGCAAACCTTTAACCTAGTTAATGACCAATATGTGCAAATCTCAAAACCGCAGCAATATAGTGGACAGCAAGGATGTTTTTTCACATAAAGGACCTCAGCAGGGACAAAAAATTCAATGTGATAAAGTTTCATAAGTTTCCATGGAGTTGCTGGGGCACAGCGGCACATTTAGTGAGGGAGGAGACCAATTTTCTTTGGTGTATTGATAAGGTAATGCATTAGAAATAGTGCAATACATCTTTGCCATCACTATTCAGGATGTAGATTGCCAGTTACACCCCAAATACCATATACCATCATGTAGAGAACGAAATGCCCTTGCAGAATATACAGGTCATCAAGGTCAACTTCACATGGTCATAAATTGGCAGATTTGACATTTTCAGGCACTTA
Organism: Myxine glutinosa; assembly: GCF_964187855.1. Lineage (NCBI taxonomy): Eukaryota > Metazoa > Chordata > Myxini > Myxiniformes > Myxinidae > Myxine > Myxine glutinosa. The sequence goes on from NC_136261.1 coordinate 400,079,977, forward strand.
CCCATCACGGACAGGTTGTGAAAGACTGCAAGAGAAATTTGACAAGAAAAACTTTATTTTTATTTTTCGAGCAAGGATTCCAACACAGGAATGTTTCAGGTGACAGCACATTTACAGCTCATTCATGTCACTGGTCCGAAGGTTCACTGTTCAAAAAGGCTCACTTTCCACTTTCCATTTTCGATTTGTGGTCCAGTGAACCTCCAGACCAGTGAACCTTTTCTTCACATTCGAGCAAATAAACCCGTTTTGAAAACGTTTTTCTCAAAAGGATTTCCGGACCAATGAACAGGGTTCTCACTGACCCCTGAAAAGTGTATTTTGAAGCGTGAAATTTGGACAGTGACCCTCATTGATGGGACAACTCAGGAGGTACAACCATTTCCTCAAAAGAAAAATACATTATTGCATTCAGTACCAGTAATTTTTTTCAAGTATTTCTGAGGGAGAGAATGTAGTTCATGCAGGCCACAAACAAGACAGCCATTGCCATTGCCATTCAACAAGGGTTTATCTCAAAAAAATAAGGCAAAAATACCAGAGTCAAATCAGGCTGGATTACAGATCACAACAATTCCATAATTCCACAAATCCAGTTGTACAAACTTCAAATGAAAGGCATTGAACTTGCAGGAACTGGTTGAACTCGAGGCAACCAAGGACAGGAAATGTGAAAACCCTCACCATCGAATTCTGAGACCAGGAGCAACACTGATCAAATGTGCCCTCCCCTCAACCATGCCATCTATGATTTGGGATGCGTTCTTTACAAATGCCAATATCACATCTTGTGCAGACCGACGGCGCCCATTGCCTGCGCTTTTGCAAATGTCACAGTCCCGTTCTCCTTGGCGACATGGCCATGAATGATATAAGAGTTGAGGTTGGCCCTTTGGAATAAATTGAAAAACACCTTCCGACACCACGTGTGGCAGCCGGCTTCCTTCATACAATTGGAAATCATTTTGTCGCCACCCCACCCCCCCCCCCCCCCCATCCCTGAATTGTGCACCTGAATCATTTGCGGAATGACAGCAGGCACATCGAATCCAGGAAGCGGTAAATTTGAATGCGGGCAGAGTCAATAAATTCGGCTTGGAGACATTTCGGCGCATGCGTGAAGCCGATAGAATCGGCTTGAAGACTCCAAAGGGTTAAAATCCGGCAATGAGTCGATTCGAAAACACGCATATGGTGACGATCAAATATTACGGAACAATACTTTTATGGGAAATGTGTACAGGCTCAATTAAACTTTATTTATAATTTACACTTGACCCAAAGAAAGCCATGGGAAATCTGACGTAACAAAGCTGGACGGTGTATAATCAGCAGAGGCCTATACTAGCGTAATGTTAGGCCAACTTGGAAATCCTCTCTATCTCTTTGCTGATGACTCCACTCTCTGCTGCTCCATTACTCATCCCTCAGTTCGGCAGTCTGCAGCCTCCTCACTCTCTGCAGACCTGGACAACATCACAGACTGGGCAAACAAGTGGAACATGTCTTTCAATCCTGACAAATCTCACACTCTTACGATGTCTCTCCGAAAAGACCGACTGGACAACCCTCCCATCTACTTTCTGAATAATCCTCTCCAAGAAGTTCTTTCACTCAAGCTTTTGGGTCTCACTATCTGCCATGATCTTTCCTGGGAAAACCACATTTCCAAGCTGGCCTCCAAAGCCAGTCGCCTACTGGGCATCCTCCGTCGTGCGAAGTCCTTCCTTGGCACACCTGAGCTCCTCACCACATACAAGGCTTTCATCCGCAGCTCAATGGAGTACTGCTCTCCCCTCTGGGCTGGTGCTCCTGCCTCACACCGAGCTCGTCTTCACGCTGTTGAAACCAAAGCGTTCAGAATCATTGGAATCTCCCGCGATGACGCTATCTCCGAGGGCCTTTCACTTAATCACCGCAGGCAGGTTGGTGGTCTTTCCGTCTTCTACCGACTCCTCTCCGGCCTTGCTCCCCCAGCTCTCTCTGGGCTCTGTCCCCCAACTATTCCTGCAGGTCGCACAAGATCTGCCTGCAACCCTCTTATGGTTAAACTGCCAAAATCAAGACTCTCTTCTCACCTTCACTCCTTCATTCCTCTTTTCTCCCGCCTCTGGAACAAACTCCCTCACTCTCTTCAATCCCACTCCTCCCTCCAGGTCTTTAAAACTGCTGTTCGCCACCATCTCTTATCTTCCCCAATCCAAAACCTTTGTGGCGGACACGATGGCTCGCTGGCGCGATGACATCATTCCGCGCAACAGGAGGGTGTCGGCCATGCCCGAGGGGTAGGCGTGGCCTCGGGATATACACGGGGCTCACAGCCCCGAGCACGGCAGTGCTATAGTTTGATCCTTCGAATAAAGACGCTTTTGGTTACGTACGTTGTTGCTTCCTTTATTGGCAAGACAAGTCGTGCGCATAGCACCGCACTACATTGGTGACCTCCGACTAGTTCAGCCGACACTGACCTACAGAACGCGCCATGACAAGTAGCAACGCGGTAGCGGTGAAACTCCCTGAGTTTTGGGAGGCTCAGGCGGAGATATGGTTCATGCAGTCCGAAGCCCAGTTCCAGCTTCGAGGCATAACGGCGGACGAGACGCGCTATTTCCACGTCATCGCCGCCCTCGGGCCCGGCACAGCCGCCCGAGTCGTGTCTGTCCTGCGGAACCCACCGGCAGACCACAGGTACGAGGCGCTCAAGCGTCGTCTCATCACCACGTTCGGCCTCACAGAGGAAGAACGGGCCGACCGTCTCCTGGACCTTCCCGAACTCGGCGACATGCGACCATCGGTCCGAATGGACCACATGCTGTCGCTACTGGGGGACAAGGCACCGGATTTTTTATTCCGGGCGCTCTTTCTATGCCAGCTACCGGCCCAGGTACGCCTCGCGTTGGCCGGTTCCAAAATAAAGGAACCCCGTGCGCTGGCCGTCGAGGCCGGCATGTTTTTCGCGGCGTGTGACACGCGGGCGAGTTTCGGTGTGGCCGTCGCGGATCCCGGGGCTGATGCTGATGCACCACACCTCGTGGATCCCGAGGCTGATGCAAACCTCGTGGCAGCCGCCACGCCCCGCCCACCACCACCGCGAAAGCCGCGGCCTATGCCACACCCGCCGCAAGCCTGGTGCCATTTCCACCATGTTGAATTTCGAGTTGGCTAATCGACTGTATTTAAAGATTATCTGCATTAGAACATCACTGCCAAGAAACAGTAATTACAATGAAGGAAGAGAATGATGATTGTGGTGAAGAACAAGGGATTTTTTTTTTTAGCTCTTACCTCAGTTTTGTTCTCTCTCTCTCTCTCTCTCTCTCTCTCTCTCTCTCTCTCTGTCTCTCTCTCTCTTTCTCTCTTTCTCTCTTTCTCTCTTTCTCTCTCTGTCTCTCTCTCTCTGTGTCTCTCTCTCTCTCTCTGTGTGTCTCTCTCTCTGTGTCTCTCTCTCTCTCTGTGTGTCTCTCTCTCTCTGTGTGTCTCTCTCTCTCTCTGTGTGTCTCTCTCTCTCTGTGTCTCTCTCTCTCTCTGTATCTCTCTCTCTCTCTCTCTCTCTCGCCATCTGCTGGCTGTCAGTGCGTTGGGTGCGGTGTCATGGCGTCTGCTCGCTTCGTGTCGTGAGTGCTCTGTGTTGGCTGTTTCCTATTTCCCTTATTCACTCCATTGTGTCCCTGTTTCTGATTGTAAAGTTTTCCCCTTGTTTCCTGTGTGTGTTGAGACTTGAGAGAGAGTGGGAGAGCACACGGTAAGTGTTTTCGCAGGTTGTTGTTGAAACCTTCGGTTTCTGGGCCTGCGTTTAATTTGCCTTGTTTTTATGGTCGAACTGCTCGTCGGTGGTTTCGATTCCTCATTTATATATTGTTTTTCCTTATCTTTTTCCTTTACCTTCACTTGCTGGTTGCTTGTGACAGGTTTCTTTTTGTTTAAACTTAAACTTCCCTTATTTTTTTTTTCAGCTATGGCAAACGGACGTTTGCCCAATAGTGTGTACGAGTCGCTCACTCGTAAGGAGGGAGTTAAAGCGCGGCGTTACGCGCGCTGCTTGTGAGCAAGGAGGAAGCGGACAAGCGGTAACATATAAACGTCTTTATTGTAAGACTACACTGTAACACTGAAATGTTCCGGGCTGGTCGCCCGGTGTATATCATGAGGCCACGCCTACCCCTCGGGCGTGGCCACCGCCCACTTGGTGCGTGGAATGATGTCACCACGCCAGTGGGCTTTTGTGTCCGCCACACGCGCCCCCCCAGAATTCCCGCGCACCTGGAGGGCCAGTTTGCGGGGCAGACGAATGACCCGGCCGAAGCGCCCCCTGGCGATCGGCGGCGTCCGGGGTGCAGGGATGCCAGGTGGGATGCCCCTGGCTGCCCCTGGGATGGGTGCAGGACCGGGGGGCGGCGTGGCGGCGGGGCTGGGCGGTGCCGGGGGTCCGCCCACAGGAGGGCGGCCCCGACATGGGGGTCGGGCCACTGGCGGTGGATGGTCCACATCGAGGTGGGCCGGCTTGAGGCGGTCTACCGAAACGCGGTCAGGAGTACCGCCGATGTCCAGGGTGAAATGCATCGCCCCGGTCTCCAGCACGCGGAAAGGCCCGTCGTACGGGGGCCGCAGTGGTGTCCGATGGGCATCGTGGCGGACGAAGACGTACTCCGCCGTGCGAAGCTCCGGGGCGACGTGCGTCGGTGGGTGCCCGTGGCATGCCGTTGGCACCGGGGCGAACCTCTGGGCAGTCTCTTGCAGAGCGGAGCGCTGCTGTGCCGCGGACCATGGTGCCGTGGAGTCGGGGAGGAACTCGCCCGGCACCCGCAGCGGTTGCCCGAAGACCAACTCCGCCGCGGATGCGCGCAGGTCCTCCTTGGGCGCCGTCCGGAGGCCCAGAAGGACCCAGGGGAGCCTGTCGACCCAGCCGCCGTCGCGGAGGGTGGCTCGGAGCGCGGCCTTCAATGAGCGGTGAAATCGCTCACACAGGCCGTTAGCCTGGGGGTGGTAGGCCGTGGTTCGGTGCAGCCGGACCCCGAGCCCCTGCGCAACCGCCCCCCAGAGCTCCGAGGTGAACTGGGGGCCGCGGTCGGATGAGATGTCTGAGGGGGCGCCGAACCGGGCGACCCAGGTGGCGATGAAAGCCTGCGCGACATCGGCCGCCGTTGTCGACGCCAAGGGCACGGCCTCCGGCCACCGGGTGGTGCGGTCCACCATGGTGAGGACGTAGGTGAAACCCCGCGAGGGGGGCAGAGGTCCCACCAGGTCCACATGGACGTGGTCAAACCGGCGTTCCGGCACCGTGAACGGGGCCAACGGGGCCTGGGTGTGCCGGTGCACCTTGGCGCGCTGGCACGCAAGGCACGTCCTGGCCCAGCCGCAGACGGCCTTCCGGAGGCCATGCCAGACGAACTTGTCGGCGATCAGCCTTTGGGAGGCCCTCGCGCCCGGGTGGGACAGGCCGTGGATGGCATCAAACACCTGGCGCTGCCAGCCCGTGGGCACAATGGGGCGAGGACGCCCGAGGGAGATGTCGCACAAGAGGGCCGTGCCCACGCCATCGAACGGCACCTCGGTGACGCGGAGGCCCGTGACGGCGGTCCGCAAGGCCTGGACGTCGGGGTCAGCGGCCTGGTCCGCTGCCATCCGGGCATAGTCGATGCCGAGGTGGACTGCGTGGGCGACGGCCCGGGAAAGGCAATCCGCCACCGGGTTGTCCTTCCCCGCGACATGCTGGATGTCCGTCGTGTACTCGGACACGGCCGAGAGGTGACACTGCTGCCGGGCCGACCATGGCTCGGTGACCTTGCCCATCGCGAAGATCAGCGGCTTGTGGTCGACGAAGGCAGTGAACGCCCGGCCCTCGAGCAGATGGCGGAAGTGCCTGACCGCCAAGTGAAGTCCGAGCAACTCGCGGTCGAAGGTGCTGTAACGGCGTTCGGGCGGGCGAAGCTGCCGGCTAAAGAACGCCAGCGGTTGCCAAGCTCCACGCACCCATTGCTCGTGCACCGCGCCCACCGCGTAGTCCGAGGCATCGGTGGTGAGGGCGATCGGTGCATCGGGCACCGGGTGCGCGAGCATGGTGGCGTTAGCCAAGGCGAGCTTCGTGCCCGTGAACGCCGTGTCCATCTGCTCGGTCCAGGTAACGTCGCCTTTGCCCGGCTTACCTCGGAGAGCTTCGTGCAGGGGGCGCAGGAGCTGGGCGATATGGGGCAGGAACCGATGGTAAAAGTTCACCATGCCCAGGAACTCCTGCAGCCCTCTGATCGTGCGGGGGCGCGGAAACCCTTTCACCGCCTCCACCTTGGCCGGCAGGGGGACGGCTCCGTGCCTGGTGACACGGTGCCCCAGAAAATCGATCCGGCACTTTGCGGGGTTCACAATCAGGCCATGCTGGCCCAGGCGTTCGAAGAGCGTGCAGAGGTGGCGTAGGTGCTCTTCGCGGGACGCGCTGGCGACGAGGATATCGTCCAGGTAGACGTAGACAAAATCCAAGTCACGCAGGACGCTGTCCATCAGTCGCTGGAACGCCTGAGCCGCATTCTTCAGACCGAAGGGCATGCGCAGGAACTCGAAGAGTCCGAATGGCGTGATGACCGCCGTCTTCGGGATGTCCTCCGGCCTGACGGGGACCTGATGGTAGCCGCGTATGAGGTCCACCTTCGAGAAGAAGGACCTGCCTGCCAAATGGGCGGAAAAGTCCTGAATGTGGGGGACGGGGTAGCGGTCGGGAGTCGTGGCGTCATTGAGACGGCGATAGTCCCCGCACGGTCGCCATCCCCCGCCGGGCTTCGGCACGATGTGCAGCGGCGACGCCCAAGCGCTCTCTGAGCGCCGAACGATGCCGAGTCGCTCCAGGGTAGCGAACGCCGCTTTTGCCACCGCCAGCTTCGTCGGCTCGAGGCGGCGTGCCCGGGCGTAGACCGGTGGCCCGACGGTGGGGATGTGATGGGCCACCCCGTGCTTGACGGCCCCCGCCGAGAAGGTGGGCCGCGTGAGGGCCGGGAAGCCGGTGAGGAGGCGGGTGAATGCGTCCGCTGCCGGAAGCGTACAGACCAACGTGGCCGGAACCGAATCATTCGGCAAGCCGCTTGGCAAGCCGCTCGTTGAGCTGGGCAACGCACAAGCGAGCGAGCTGAACGTCTCGGCCTGGACAAGCCGTCTGCGCTTGACGTCGACCAGGAGCCCATTAGCGCACAGGAAGTCCGCGCCAAGCAGTGCCATGGGCACATCGGCGGTGACGAACGTCCATCGGAAAACCTGCCCTCCAAACCGCAGAGAGAGGCAGCGTTTTCCGTACGTACGGATGGGCGTCCCGTTCGCGGCAAGCAGCGCGGGGCCCCCACCCGCGGCCTGCTTGTCTGACGTGCCGGCGGGAATGACACTCACCTGCGCTCCCGTGTCGCACAGGTAACGGCGCCCGGAGAAGGTGTCCGTTATGAACAGCAGGCTGCTCGAACGGCCGGCGCTCATCGCCACTATTGAGCGCCGGCCCGGGCGTTTCCCGACCCGTTGAAGGAGCACGGCGGATGACACCGCCGAGCTTCATGGCCGAACTTGGCGTGGAACCAGCACCAGGTGGTGGAGCTGGAGGAGCGCGGCTGGCTCCGCCAGGCCGGTGGAGTCGACGGGTTTCCCCGCGGTGGCGGTTTTCGCCGCGGCGGTGGGCGGGGCGTGGCGGCGTTCACGAGGTGCGTATCAGCATGCTGCTGAACATCAGCGTGCTGCTGAACATCAGCGTGCTGCTGAACATCAGCGCGCTGCTGAACATCAGCGTCGAAGGCCGTGACGGCCACGCCGACGCTCGCCCGCGTGTCCGAAGCGGCGAAGTACTTGTCCGCCTCGGCTGCCAATGCTCGGGGTTCCGTTAGCCCGGTCCCGGCCAACGCGAGGCGAACCTGCGCTGGAAGTTGGTGATGGAAAAGCGCCCGGAATAGCGAACCGGGGGCTTCGTCGCCCAACAGTGACAGCATATGGTCCATTTGGACCGACGTGCGCGTCTCACCGAGCTCGGGGAGATCCAGGAGGCGGTCGGCCCGTGCGTCGTCCGTGAGGCTGAACGTGGCTAGGAGTAGCCGCTTGAGTGCCTCGTACTTGTGGCCTTTCGGTGGGTGGCGAAGGACGGACACAACTCGAGCGGCCGTGCCGGGCCCGAGGGAGGCGACCACGTGGCAATAGCGCGTGTCATCGCCGGTGAGGTGCCGAAGCTGAAATTGGGCTTCGGCCTGGACGAACCAGACTTCGGCCTGAGCCTCCCAAAATTCCGGAAGTTTGACGAAGTCGGCCATGGCGATGGCGTCGCGTGTGGAAGGATCGCTCCGGCAGATCCAACGTCGAGGGTCACCAGTAAAGCGCGGCGTTACGCGCGCTGCTTGTGAGCAAGGAGGAAGCGGACAAGCGGTAACATATAAACGTCTTTATTGTAAGACTACACTGTAACACTGAAATGTTCCGGGCTGGTCGCCCGGTGTATATCATGAGGCCACGCCTACCCCTCGGGCGTGGCCACCGCCCACTTGGTGCGTGGAATGATGTCACCACGCCAGTGGGCTTTTGTGTCCGCCACAGAGTGATAATTACTCCACCTGATGGAGTTAGTGTTGAGAATGTGGTGATTGGTTTAGGAGACCTTGTTGGAATCGAGAATGTTCTTGCAGCTTCAAAAATGAATCATCGCATCGTGGTTTTCCTGTCGGACGTGCGACACGTGGCCCAGGCGGTTGAAATCGGTTTAACCGTCTCGCCGGATATTTTTGTTAACGTCAATCCTTTGGACACAATGGCCGTTCGGTTAACTCTGTCCAATATTCCTCCTTTTTTCATTTACTCACCTACACCTAGTGATAGCACAGAAAGACTTGCCTTTTATACTAAGACCATAGAGATCGTCTCTGCACTAAGTGTCTTTGGCACAGTTGTGTCGCGGGTCTCGATGGTTCCGCTTCGTCTTCGCTCTGACGCCTCGGTTCGGCATGTTATGTCGTTCCGACGTCATTGTTATATCATTTTAAAAGACTAGGGCATGCCCGTACTATATATACACAAAGAATTAAGTTAAGCACCCCCCCCGTTTTTTTACAACCTCGCACATTACAAGTTTGTTGTCGTCAAAACAGTGTAATATACCCATGTTATTGCTATATTTTCTGGAGAAGTGATATTATGGTCACATAAAAACATAACAATCATGCCGTTTTCAATATTTTATTCTGAATAATTTAAGGTGAAATTTTTTGGGAATTTTAGGCATATTTTCACCTCAATTTAAGTATGGAGCTATAGGTCCATCACGGACAGTGTGGATGACGTTTATGTTTTCTAACGTACAGTCATTGTTCTGAGAAGACCTCTAGCGATCTTTGCGTCAATAACGTCAATAACGTCAATAACGTCAATAACGTCAATAACGTGTAATGTCAATAACGTGTAAGTGACGTCAATAACGTCAATAACGTCAATAACTAATGTCATACCAATCATTATTTGATCTCACATACCTTAGAATATATGCCAATGTATACATATACACAAAGAATATATATTAGGGGGTGCTTACCTTAATTCGTTGTGTAGGGGTGCTTAACTTAATTCTTTGTGTATATATATCTAAAAGTATATCCCCCCCCCCCCCCCTCTATTTACATGCAATGGTTTGGTCCAAAGCTAACGGCTTGCGAGTACGGTGACAATCCACCCCCCTCTATTTACATGAAATGGTTTGGTCCAAAGCTAACGGCTAGCGGAGTTTGGTAAAGAAATCGCCATAGCGTGCACAAATGCGCAGGAAAGCGAAAGAATCGCAAATTAGTTTTAATTAGTTTTAAAACATAGTTTAACGGCAACATAGCGGCAACATAGTTTGCCAACGTGAAATAAATGAATACGCTCTCAAATGTGCCAAAAAAAAAAAAAACGCTACCCGTACGCTCTACCCCGCCCGTACGCCCGTAAACAAAAAAAACAACGCTCTTCGCTTCCGCCCTTCGCTCTGACTGAATTGGGAGAAATAATGCGCATAAGAAATCGAGAAATTATTATTTTCTCCGGAAGAAATCGAATTACGTACCGTAATGGCGCACGCGCTGGGCTCGGCTCGCTGCTCGCTCTCACATCGGCCACGCCTACGCAATAACGCGTTCTGTGATTGGATGCCGGAAGTGCAGTCCTCACTGTCCGGAAGTTCGCAAATCGCAGTTACGATGAATCGCAAATTAGTTTTAATTAGTTTTATAATTAGTTTTAAAACATAGTTTAACGGCAACATAGTTTGCCGACGGGAAATAAATTAATACGCTCTCAAATGTGCCATCCGAGGCAGAGTGTGTTCGCCACGTTCGGCACACGTGATAGCTCGCTGCTCTCTGATTGGTTGAATCGTTTTTTGGACATAGCTCGGTAACTACTTCTGCGATTAATTTAAAACCTTGAAAAGGCACATCCTCGGGTCCCCAGCAATATACCTGGCAAGTTTCAAGTATATCGGACCGGTAGTTGTCGAGAAACAGCGGTCACAGACATACAAACAAACAAACAAACGTACAAACAAACATACACACAGAGATTACTGGAATTATAGATAGATAACGCTCAATCACTCAATGCAGTTATGACGTTGAAATATAAAAACCGCAATTATCAAATCTATATTGCGACAGAAACTATAACTTGCTTTAATTGTGGTGAATCGGAGCATTTAAAAAACGTTTGCCCCAAGAATACCGCCGGTGATGCATCGATACCGGTGAAGACCATTAACACTAAAAGTGGTCCATCTAGAGTCGGGGACCCTCGTGATGCCTCAAACACGAGTAATTTACCTGAGCCGTCGGCGGCGGGGGTGGCTCAACCCCAGGCAGATGGTGAGGGGTTTACCGTTGTTCCTTATAAAAGGAAACATAAATTAAAACATTTAACTGATAACAGTCAGGATGTGGCAGCGAGCTGTCCAAAAAAGATGGCACCGGCTGACGAACATGACGAGTCCCGTTTGGAAGCAGCAATATCTGATGTTTTTAAAACCAAAAATCGGTTCGACGTTCTTGCTCTGGAGGATGATAATGCTTCTGCTTGTGGAGTTGGTGAACTCGAACAGGAAGTTGGTGTGGTGCAACAGGAAGCGCATGTGACCACTCCCGTGGGTTACAGGCACCGTGTATGTGAACGCCGAGTCCACTCTTGTCCCTCTTCCTGCTGGGGGTGAGGTGTGTGACGTTCCTGAGTTGCAGACAACCTCGAGCCCAGGTGAATCAGAGTGTAAGGCATCAGCTGATGACGTGCCGGGTTTGCCCCCAGCAGAATGTGAAACTTCTCCTTATAGTACATCTCTTCCTCTCCCTCTTCCTCCTCCCACTCCTCCTCCTCTTCCCACCCCCCTCCTCCTCCCACTCTCCTTCCTCCTCCCACTCCTCTTCCTCCTCCCATCCCCCTTCTTTCTCCTCCCGCCCCCCCTCCTCATCCTCCCGCCCCCCCTCCTCCTCCTCCCCCACATACTCCTCTTCCTTCTGCTTTGGGTGCGGAATGTGACGTTTCCCTTGTGAAGCCACCAGCTCCATATCAGGAGCATGAAATTGATGTCATGGACATGGACCGACACTCGGAATGTGATTCGGACGGGACCTCGTCGCTCGCCTCTGTCGGGAGTGTCGAAGCCTGGAATGACCCGGGTTTTCCCCAAGATTTGGAGGGTGAGACCAGTGTTCCACCCTCCGAGATCATAAAATTTCTCCAGGACACTTTTCGGAAGAAACGGGTAAAAATTAAAGATTTTTTCCCTGACCTAATCGGCTTTGTGGTCTCTGCGAAGCGACTGCTTGTTAAAGCCGGACAGCTTGGCGTGACCGAATCACAGGTCTATCGTCTCCGGAAATGTATCCTGAAAGCGAAGAAGGAGCTGCAGATGTAGCCCAGCCAAGCTGTTTGACACGTTTATATACACCCTTATATCATGGCTTTCTCCTTCGCCAGTTTGAATATTAATGGGGGACGTTCTTCCCTAAGGAAAATTGAAGTTAAACAGTTTGTTAAGGAAAATCGCATCGATATTCTACTTCTACAAGAGACAAGATGTAGTTCCTCTTGTATGGGAGAGTGGCAAAGGATAATGAAAGGAAAATGGTTTTTTAGTAGTCTGGAACACCCAAGGGCTGGGGTAGCTGTCTATTTACAGCCTTCCTTCTGTAGCTCTCATATAGTTTTTAATGACATAATCAAAGGGTATTTAATTTCAGTCACTTTTACACACAATGGTTTTAAACACACGGTACTGAACATTTACTCACCTAGTGATAGCACAGAAAGACTTGCCTTTTATACTAAGTTGGAAACATCTCTCATGCACATTGATTTTAATGGACTTGTCTGTTTGGGTGGAGATTTTAACTGTACCGTGGACCCTGCCCTTGATCGTAATGGAGAGGAGCCTCACCCAGCAAGCGCAGTGCCTCTGTTAAGATCCTTGTCCAAGTTCTCCCTTGTTGACGTGTGGAGAATCCGCAATCTTTCTGTCCGCCAATATACGTGGTGTCGGTGCTCAAAGAGTCGCCTCTCGCTCGCAAGATTGGACCGGTTCTATATTAACAGTATTTTTCTGAATATCGTGAGTGGCGCGGACATTGTCCCGAGTGGCTTCTCAGATCATCACATGGTTACGCTTTGTGCTTGCCTACCAGTTCGGAATCGTGGTGCTGCCTACTGGACCTTTAATGTGAGCCTTTTGGAAGAAAAAATGTTTGTTGATGCATTTCATGCATTCTGGAGGGCCTTGCTCCAACGTAAACCATCCTTCCCCCGCCTTGGGCAGTGGTGGGACAATGCCAAAGTACAGATGAGATTGTTTTGCCAACAATATGGAGCTTATCGTACTCAACACAACTTTGCCCTTCAATCCCTGATTGCCAAGGAAATATTATCCTTGCAATCCAACCTCTTGGCTTCTAGTACTGAGAGAACGAACTCTCTGCTGGCGAAGAAAAAAGCTCTTCTTGCTGATCTATGTGCAAAGCAAGCTAGAGGAGCACTGATTCGTCTCCGAATGGAGAACTTGTGTCATTTGGATACCTCCTCCAAGTTCTTTTTTGCACTGGAAGTCCGAACTAAGAGAGGTCAGCAGATAACTTCAGTAAGGACGAAGGAAGGAAGAATAATGCACGATCAAAAAGACATCAGGTATTCCCTCAAGAACTACTTCTCTGACCTGTATCGTGCTAAGGGAATCGATAACGAGATCACAGGATCCTTGACTTCCTCCTTACCCACCTTGTCGGAGTCTGCGTGCCTGCAACTGAACAAGGAGCTAACCATGGAAGAACTCCATGCTGCTTTACAAACCTTACCTTCAGGTAAGGCCTCTGGCTTGGATGGGATACCTGCAGAATTTTACAAAGCTTTCTGGGACCTCCTGGGACCAGAGTTACTCGAAGTTTTGGTTGACAGCCTACGATTAGGCTTACTGCCGCTAAGCTGTCGTAGGGCGGTACTCGCCCTGGTCCCAAAGAAAGGAGACCTCCAGCAACCGCAAAATTGGCGTCCCATCTCACTGCTTTGTACGGATTACAAAGTTTTCTCCAAGGCTCTTACCAACCGGCTCAGGCCCATGATTGGCGACATCATACACCCCGATCAATGCTACTGTGTTCCGAAAAGGACAATACATGACAGTATTTTTATCGTGCGTGATTTAATTGATATCTGTGATCTTAAACAAAGAAATGTTGGTTTGGTTTTTTTAGACCAAGAAAAGGCCTTTGACACCATTGATCACTTTTATCTTTTTTCGGTTTTACGTGGGTTTGGGTTTCCAGAAAATTTTATCTCTCACGTACAGTTACTGTATAATAATATCTTTAGTCTACTCAAGGTTAACAATATTTTATGTCCACCTTTCCCGGCCAGTAGAGGCATTCGCCAAGGATGTCCTTTGTCTGGCCTCCTGTACTCCCTCGCACTTGAACCTTTGCTTGTTCGCTTGCGTGCACGTCTTCTCAGTTTCCTTCCGCAACCAACGGCGCACCCAGTTAAGGTGATCGCTTATGCGGACGATCTTTGCGTAATCGTTCATTCGGATGAAGATGTCTCCGCCTTGGTCCAATGTGTCCATGAATTTAGTTTGGCAAGCTCTGCAAAGGTCAATTGGAAGAAGAGCAGTGCTCTTTACCTTGGTCCACAAAATGGAGCCATTCCTCCAACTCTGCCCGAACAACTTGAATGGACAAGGGATGGAATCCTTTATCTCGGTGTTTTTCTTGGCCCTGGAAACTTCATTTTAAAAAACTGGGAGTCTCTTATAATCAAAACTGAGAGACGGTTGCTGAAATGGAGGGGTTTATTTTGTCAACTTTCTTATCGAGGCTGAACCCTTGTTATAAATAATCTTGCGGCATCAATGCTTTGGCATGTTTTAATGGCACTGCAGCCCCCAGATTTCATTCTCAAAAAGCTACAAGCTACTTTTATCGACTTTTTTTGGGGAGGTAAGCACTGGCTTCGACCTGGTGTGCTCAGCCTGCCTGCTGCTCAAGGAGGACATGGACTGATTGCTGTTTCTAGCAAAGTGATGGCTTTTCGCCTCCTTTCACTTCGTAGGCTGCTGTACACCGACGTCTCGTGGAAAGCGTCGGCTCACTGCCTGCTTCAGCAAGCAGGGAAACTCAACTACGACCAAGAACTGTTCCTTATAGACACCACAAAAGTTGATGTAACACCAGTTCCTCTATTCTATAGGAGTATGCTGGAGGCATGGCAAGCGGTTCCTGTTCGCCGTGACAACAGGAACTATTCTCTTGAGCTGTTTTTAAACGAGCCCATCTTTCTAAACCCCATATTTGAAGGGGTCTGCAGTAACCGTGCTTTTATGCAAAAGTTTATCGACATCGGATGCATCAAGGTTAAACATCTCAGAACCCCTTTTCCTTACAAGTGGAAGCCAGCTGCTGACATTGCTGTAGCCACCGGAGTTTGATCCATTTGAGTCATAGGAAGGATCTTTTCTGTGATCCTGCGTTTTTTTCAAGGGAACCGGGCTAAAATGGGCCCCACAGGCGGAAGCTAGCCCTTCTTTATCCGAATTTCTCTTTCCTAGACTTCTACTTCATTTTCAGGGCTTCACCCCTTTTCATTTGATGGAGAAATCTTGTGTTTATGCTTTGTGTGTTTTAACCCTTGTTCACGATAGACCCGCAGAACCGCAAGCGCACTGGGGGAGAATGTTCCGGACCACTCCTTCCACCACCATCAATTGGCTTACTATGTACAAGGCCCCCATCGCCAAGTGCTCCGGAGACTTACAATGGCGGCTGGCGCACTACATTTTACCATCACATGTTTTATCGCATCGCATATGTTCCGATAACACAGAATTATGTCCATTTTGTGGTGCGACGGAAACCATTTCTCACATTTTTGTTGATTGTCCTCGGTTGGCACCCCTTTTTACAGTTTTATCACGTGTGGTCTGGGGGCTTGGCCTAATTTTTACGCATTGTGTTTTTATCTTCGGTTTCACCACTTCCCGCCTGTGTAAAGATGAGTGCCTTTTAGCCAACTATTTGTCTTCTGAAGCAAAACTTGCCATATACTTGTCGAAAAAACACAGGATGCAAAATGCCTGTAATTCTGTTGATGATGCTGTTCACCTCTTTAAAGCCTTCGTCACATCGCGTGTAAATCTTGAGTTTCAATCGAATGATTGCACAGTGTTCTCACAACGGTGGTGTGTCAAGGCATCCTTATGTCAACTGGCTGATGGTTCTCTTACAATGAATTTATGATTTATCTTGTCTCCCATTTTAAACTTGTACAGCCATCGGCTTGAATTGTTTTTTGGGTTTTCACTGTGAACAATGTTTTCCTGGCAACAAACGGGGACAAATGTCGAATGTTTCTCTCTCCCTCTCTCTCCCCCTCTCTCTCTCTCTCTCGCTCTCTCTCTCTCTCTCTCTCTCTCTCTCTCTCTCTCTCTCTCTCTCTCTCTCTCTCTCTCTCCCTCTCTCTCTCCAAATTTGTGGGGGGGGGGTTACAGCTCGACCCGGGGGTAAATGAGTGAACGGATCACCGCTGTAGCCCCAGAAAGCTTGCAACTCCAAAGCGTCATACAGATGGAGCATCTGTAAGATGGAGAACCTACAAGATGGGGCACCTGCAAGATGGATGACCTGCAAGATGGATAACCTGCAACATTGCGTGCCTGCAAGATGGCGTACCTCCAAGATGGAGCACCTCCAAGATGGAGCACCTGCCCATTACGATCGGCCTTTTTCCAACACCTCTGGAGTGGCTCACAAGTCCCCAAGTTCATCAAGGAAAACATATCGGAAAAGTGTTATGATGTAATGCGTTCACAAACATTCCTCCAGCAGTGAACATGGTGACGTGTTACATGGTGCATTCAGAAAGGAACACGGTTGGGAAGGACACGGATGCTCTGTCGCTCCCGGCTACTGGTTGTGCGAGGTTTGTCTCCTGGTCTGTCCATTTGGATCGCATTGGGATCACCAATAAAAAAAAAGAAAAAAAAAGAAAAAAGTCTCTCTCTCTCTCTCTCTCCCTCTCTCTCTCCCCTTCTCTCTCTCCCCCCCCCCCCCTCTCTTTCCCTTTCTCAATTTTTCACTTAATTTAATCAAACGCTTAATTTGCTCTTGATGTGTTCATAGCTCTTGCGTGAGCATTTCCTTTAAAATTGTTTGTGGTTTCTGTTTGTGTCCTCACCTTTGGTTGGTAAAATTTTTATACTTGCTGATTTCTTTTGAATATCCTTTGTTCTTTTTTGGTGTGTTTATGATCCTTATACAATGTTTCTTTGAACTCGTTGCTTGGTTTAACACTGCTTTGTGGAATGGTTTTATACTTTTATAATAAAAGGATACAAAAGTCAAAAGTCTCTCTTTCTCTCTTTCTCTCTCTTTCTCTCTTTCTCTCTCTTTCTCTTTCTCTCTCTTTCTCTCTCTTTCTCTCTCTTTCTCTCTCTCTCTCTCTCTCTCGCGCGCCCTCTGCTGGCTGTCGGTGTGTTTGGGCGCGGCAAGATGGTGGCTGTGCATGTGTGGTGAGGTACGAGCTGCTCTGCTGTTCTACTCTTTTGTCCCTTTCCACGTCGTATCTCACCTTTTCCTTCCCCCTGTTCGTTTATCTTTACATCCTTACTCTGCATTTGTGCCCCAACCCCTCCCCTTTGATCAGACCCAACACTTCGGGGCTTCGGCCTCCCCCATCCCCCTCTGCCTCCCTTTTCCCTCCTCGATTCCCTTTTTCTTATCTCGTTTGTATTTATATTCACTCCGTGTCCTTTGTTTCCTTTTCCTTTTTCTGAGAGAGAGAAAGAGAGCCCGCAGCTGTTTGTGGATAACTTTTGCATTAATCGGCGGCCCATCCCGTCCTCCGGCTGATCGCTTTTTTCTCCACCAGCTGTGTTTGTTTTCGCCTTTGAAAATCTGTCTCGGCTCGTAATTAATTAATCACTGTTCGAGAGCGATATTCACTCTCCCGTCCTCGTCGTCCCCCCCGCCCCCCGTCCCCCGTCCCCCCCCGCCCCTCGTCCCCCGTCCATCGTCCCCCGTCCCCCGTCCCCCGTCCCTCGTCCCCCGTCCCTCGTCCCCCGTCCCTCGTTCCCCATCCCACCCCCACCCTCGTCCCCTGTCCCACCCCCCCCCCCTCGTCCCCTGTCCCACCCCCCCCCCTCGTCCCCTGTAAATTATGACTTCGTTTTCACGTTACGCGGCATACGAAGCGTTAACTCGTAGACATGGCGTTGTTTGTGTCCCACCGAACGAGGTCAGCGTCGAAGACCTCGTTATTGCTGTGGGCAACATAATCGGTATTGATAAAGTTCGCGCGGCCTCACGAATGAACAAACGTGTTGTTATTTTCGTATCCGAGGCTGAATTGGTTCACGAGATTGTATGTACAGGATTATCGACAGATGACGGACATTTCGTACTCGTGTCCCCTCTCGACACTCCAGCCGTTAAGGTCATCATCTCGAACTGTCCTCCATTCCTGAAGAACGAGAGACTGGTCTCCGAACTATCTCGTTATGGTACTGTGGTTTCGCATGTCACGATGTTACCTTTACGTTGCCAGGACGACCGGGCTAAACATGTGATGTCTTTCAGGAGACAAGCTTATCTTGTACTTCCTCCTTCTAACGTCGAAAGAACGCTGAACATTGTTTTGAAATTCAAAATTGATAATCATGATTACCAATTATACGTAACCACTGACACCTTGAAATGTTTTGAATGTGGTAAATTCGGACACCTGAAACGCTCTTGCCCAAAAACGGCTTCGTCGAACGATGGGACAAACCACGTAAACAACAAGGATTCTTCTTCTTCATCTTTTGCTTCGGCTGTGAAGGGAACATCTTCCATGTCCGGCAATAACGCTCAGCCTTCCCATCCCGATGATCCAAACAGCACAACGAACGTCGGGGATGGTTTCACCATTGTTCCGTCAAGAAAGAGAAAGACCCTTCCCGACGGTCATTTAACTCAGAAAAAGGCAGCATTTAACAATAAGCAACCTGTCGGTAACACCCCCCCAGTCGTGACCGATGCCACTCTACAAGGCTTACCTGGGACAAACCCTGTACCTACAGCCAACAAGTTCGGCCCCCTTTCATGTGAGGCCATAGACGTTCCACATGCAGGGACTGGTTTACCTGTTAACAAATCAAATGGAATCGTCTCACCTGTTACGGACTCGGCTATTGGAAAGTCCTCTGATGATTTTGCTGAGACCACTGGTGATGAACCTGCTGAGACCACTGGTGATGAACCTGTCGAGACCATGGATGATGAACCTGCTGAGACCATTGGTGATGAACCTGCCGAGACCACTGGTGATGAACCTGCCGAGACCACTGGTGATGAACCTGCTGAGACCATTGGTGATGAACCTGCCGAGGCCACTGGTGATGAACTTGCTGTCACTTTGGAAAATGTTAATCCTGAGCATGATGATGCTGAATTCCCGCCAGCAGAAAATAGCGAAACTGTCCCAGTTACTGCTCTCACTTCATCACCGGGTGAAGCTGGAATCGCAGGAATCAATATCTTGCAAGAGACTCCTATTCTGCTAGATACCGCCACACCATCGGAGGTTGTTGCAGTCGGGGGAAGCAACATCGCTGCATCTGCTGATGCTGTTTCTGTTTCACAAAATCCACAGATTATTGCTGTTATTCCTCAAAGCAATGTTCCCACGGTGGGAGAGCACACAGATGTTACAACTAGTGCAGGTCCGTGTGCCAATATTGATGACAGCAGCGACATGCAGGATTATACAAGCTTGTGTGATTCGGAAATTAAAACTGACTCCGACGAATCTGACCTGGAGGAAGCAAACAGCCAGGTGGAAGCAATGGAGAAACCTACCAGTCTAGGTTCTACTTCCCCTGAACAAATACGACTTTTCTTGCAAAATACGTACAGGAAACGCAGTATAAACCTAACAGAATACTTTCCCGATTTACCGTCCTTCCTTGAGTGTGCTCAGGCTATTATACGCAGGCCTGACTTATTCAACTTTCCTCAGACACATTGTCACCGTTTAAGAAAATTGATCGCCAAGACGAAAAAGACTCTAAGTTAATTCATGGTGAGTTTCAAGATTGGAACAGTAAATGTCAATGGTGGTGGAAGTTCACTCCGCCAGATCCAGATCAAGCAGCTGATAAACGCAAACGGTCTCGACATAGCGTTGTTGCAGGAGACCCACGCTGTCAGATCTGTTCAGGCCCAGTGGCGGCTCATTATGGATAAGGAGTGTTTCTTTAGTAACAGCTCCTCGTCTAAGGCAGGAATCATGTTTGTCTTAGGGAAACATTTCCAACCATCCTCGCTTCAATTTGCGAATATCATTGATGGCCATCTTGCCTCTGTGACCTTCTATCTCAATCAGGTCAAGTTTACAATCCTTAATGTGTATGCTCCAAGCAAAAATGGTGAGCGGATCTCCTTCTTTGCTGAACTGAGAAAGTTCCTCCAAACACTGGATCTGCAGACTTGTCTAATTATTGGTGGCGATTTTAACTGTACTGTTAATGCCTCATGCGACCGAAACGGGCCGGAACCTCAACCATGTACCGCAAAACTCTTTGCAAATATCATCGCAAAATATAATCTCCATGATGTCTGGCGCTTGCAACACCCTTCCGAACAATCCTACACATGGTGTCGTTGTTCCAACAACCACATCTCACTTGCGAGGCTTGATCGCATTTATGTAAATTCTCACCTGTTACATGGAGTTTGCAAATCTGACATCGTGCCTTCCGGTTTCTCCGATCACTTCCTAGCTCGAGCATTCGTCCAACTCTCGAAACCGTGTCCAGGGAGTTCTCACTGGAAGTTCAACAATAGTTTAATAGAAGACTTCAACTTTATTCAGGCTTTTGAATCTTTCTGGACAGATCTCTTGGAACGGAAGCTAAGCTGTTCTGTTAACCCACTGGTGTGGTGGGATCTAGTAAAAACCCAAATCAAAGGCTTCTGCCAACAATACCAGAGCTTCTCAAAAAGGGCTGATTATGAAGCAAGGAAATTATTGCAATTAGAGATTTTACATCTTCAGAGGGTCACAGGACAAAATAATAATGTGCAAAGAGCCTTAACCGAAAAACAGTCTTTATTGAAAGAAATAACTGAGAGGAATGCACGTGGTGCCCTAGTTCGGATGAGGGTGCAGCACCTTAACGAGACAGACATACCAACTAAGTATTTTTTTTCCTTAGAGAAACGCCTCCCGAACAAACAGCTCTCTCAACTGCGTTTGGCAGACTCATCCATCACTTTCAACCAATCAGTTATTAAACTTTTCACAAAGGAATATTTCTCGAAAATATACTCGATGGAGCAAATAAACCCCGTCAGTGTCGCCTCTATCTCCGTAGGGCTGCCAGTGTTGTGTGAGGGTGGACGTTCCTACCTGGAGGGGCCCATTACCTTGGACGAACTTGGCGCCGCTCTGCACAGCCTTGCTGTTGGGAAAGCGCCCGGATTGGACGGACTCACAACTGAATTTTATAATAAATTCTGGCATCTACTGGGTCCCGAACTCCTCAACACCTTGAACGCAAGCTGCCAGCTTGGAGAGCTCCCTCAGAGTTGCCGACGGGCTATTCTCACCCTCATTCCAAAGAAAGGAGACTTGCTCTATATTAAAAACTGGCGCCCAATCTCTTTGCTATGCACAGACTATAAAGTATTCTCAAAAGCCCTGGCATTGCGACTTACTCCTCATCTCTCCTCATTGTTGAAAGAAGACCAATGTTATTGTGTACCCAAGCGCTCCATCCATGACAACATCTCCCTCGTAAGAGACATGATTGAACTGTGCAAAGAAAACCCCACAGATTTGGGACTCCTTCTCCTTGATCAGGAGAAGGCCTTTGACCGCGTCGATCATCGGTACCTCTTCAAAGTGCTTGAACGGTTTGGACTTGGTCCGACCTTCATTTCTTACATTAAGATACTGTATAACAATATCTCTAGTGTGCTTAAGATACACAATGGACTTGTTACACCCTTGCCTGTCAACAGGGGAATTCGACAAGGTTGCCCCCTCTCTGGCTTGCTCTATGCTCTCTCCATCGAACCCTTACTGGGTTATTTGCGTGCTAGACTAACCGGGGTTGGGTTTTCTCATCTTGAACGGCCCATTAAGGTGCTGGCATATGCTGATGATGTGTGTGTTTTTGTGCGGAACCTCAATGACATTAACGTTGTCCGTTATTGTCTATCCGTGTTTGAAAAGGCTTCTTCAGCCAAAGTGAATTGGGAGAAAACGAGCGCCATTTGGCTTGGTCCGTCATGTCACTCGGCACCCAAACTTCCTGCTCCTCTTGCATGGGCCACTGATGGCGTGAAATACCTTGGAGTGTTCTTGGGTAATGACGCCACAGTAGCAAAGAATTGGGCTGGTCTGTTGGATCTTGTTGAAGGGAAACTGCAAAAATGGAGAAATCTGATAACACAACTGTCTTATCGTGGAAGGGTCTTGGTGATCAACAGTTTGGTGGCCTCTACCCTATGGCACAGGTTCTTTGTGCTGCACCCTCCGGTAGTGTTGCTTCAACAGCTCCAGAAGTGCTTTGTGTCTTTCTTCTGGGATGGAAAGCACTGGTTGCGACCCGAGGTCCTCAGCTTGCCACTGACCGATGGAGGCCAAGGCCTGGTTGACATAAAGAGCCGGTTAATGGCCTTTCGACTTTCGGTTGCTCTACGCATGCTGTACATGCACCCCTCTCCACCTTGGGTCGGCGTCGCTCGTCGCCTTTTGCAGCAGGCGGGGAGACTAGGCTATGACCACGCTATATTCTTGATGGATCTCTCGCATCTTGATATGTCTCCCCTCTCCAGGTTTTATCAAAGTGTACTAAACGCATGGCGAACTCTAACGACAACAAGAGCTACGCATTCGTACACAAAGCAAATGTTCTTGATGGAACCTTTGTTTTACAATTCAATTTTCCATGATATGCCTGCTGATAGGTGCCTCGTTCAACGCTTTGTCACGAAGAACATAAAATCGGTCGCCGATCTTTTAAGCCCAAGTGGCAGTTGGATTGGAGCTGATGCATTGGCAAGCCTGGTTGGCGTGCGATCCTCCAGAGTTGTGGCACGTATGCTACGCTGTGTGCTTCATACCTATGTACAGCTTGCACCTAACTGGGAGCAAGTCCAAGCAGACAACGAACAAGGTGCCTCTCCTGCTACCTTTCCTGAACTTATTTGCAAGTTTTCTCTTGCCAACTCTCCTCCGTGTACCCCCTTTAGCGTAGGATTCAATGGGTTTCCTAAACAAAAAGACCTCTATTTGGGTTGCGTAAGTTTCCTTTTGCAAGGGCAAATGACACAGCGGAGGGTTCGATGGAGAGACCTCTTACCTTGTTCCCCCCCATATTTTCCTAATTGGAAAGGATTCTATCATCCTCCTGTGCCGCCACGACATGGTGACCTCCAATGGAGACTTGCACACTGGATCCTCCCCTCTAACCACTTGCTGCACCGCTTCTCAAGTCTCCTAGCAGATGAATGTCCCTTTTGTAAAAGACCTGAAAACCTCTTTCATATTTATGTTGAATGTCAACGGTTGGCTCCTTTATTTATCTTTCTTAAGAATTGTTTTGGCAGGATTGGCTTGGTTTTCAACACTTGTGTTTTCATTTATGGCTTAGACATCTCACACAAGAATATGAATGATGTGTTAGGTAATTTCCTGCTTGCACAGGCAAAAATGGCAGTGTATAAATCAAGAAAAAGAAAAGTTGATGATCTCGGAGCTAATGAGGAAAATGCCTTATTCTTGTTTAAAAATCTTGTGACGAGCCGTGTAAAGTTAGACTTTGCCTTTTTCTCCATAACAGGAAGGCTGCCACAGTTTGAGACCAAATGGTGCGTGAAAGAAGTCATTTGTAAAATCCTGGAGAAACGTTTATTGTTTTGTGAAATGTTTTGTGCATAATTTTTACTGTATTTTACTGTATTAATATTTTTTGTTTGTTTCTCTGCTTGAAATGACAATGTGACCCCTATTTGGGGGTTTTCTTTTTCTATTTTTATAATAAAAAGATACAAAAGTCTCTTTCTCTCTCTCTCTTTCTCTCTCTCTCTCTTTCTCTCTCTCTCTTTCTCTCTCTTTCTCTTCTCTCTCTCTTTCTCTCTCTCTTTCTCTCTCTCTTTCTCTTTCTCTCTCTCTTTCTCTCTCTCTTTCTCTCTTCCACTCCCCTCCTCCCCCCCCCACCCCGCTGTTGTTGGGCGTGGCAAGATGGCATGTGTTTGTGTGTTGTAGCTCATGGATCGTGTTGTTTTAGTTCTCTCCCTACCAACCTTTTTACCTTTCCCTTCCCTTTGTTTTTTTCCTTTTGTACTTTTGTCATGTCTGTTGACCTTTTTTCCTCCCTTCCTGCTTCGTTACCACTTGTCCCTCTTTTTCCCCTCCTTCAAGACAGAGAGAGGGAGAGCCAGCACGGTGAGGGTTTGTTTAAACCACGTTTTTTCCTAACGTGGTTTGAACCGTGCTTTCGTTTTTAGTTATTTAATATATATTTTTTTCTATTCTTTTTTTAGGATTATACAAATCTATTTGCTTTCACTTCGTTTCTCCTTTGACGATATGGCTAATAGGAGTAGCCAAAGGCCTGCCGATCGTGTTACCGATGAGGGTTTATCGCGTAAGCACGGGCTGTGCCTTGTCCCGCCGGAGGGAGTGGAAATGGATGACATTTTGCTCGCGATTGGGGATTTGATCGACGTGAGTAACATTCGTGCCACGTCCCGTATGAATCACAAAATTGTGGTTTTTGTTTCGCAAATAAGTCTGGCCGATATTGTTGTGCAGAATGGTTTGACCTTGGGAAACGATCTGTTTGTTCCTGTGTCGTCGATGGACACGCCGGCAGTTAAAGTCATTCTGAGCAATGTTCCGCCTTTTCTAGGAAATGAGGAAATCCTACACAAGCTCGGTGAGTTTGGTACTGCCGTCTCTCGAATCATTAGGGTTCCTCTACGTACGAGAAACGGCAGGTTGAAGCACGTACAATCGTTTCGACGTTTTTGTTTTGTTGTTCTAAAAGACGCAGCAAAACAGTTGAACACCTCCCACACCTTTAAAGTCGGCGAACATGAATATAGAATCTTCATGGCAACCGACACCTTGATCTGCTATGGATGTGGAGCACACGGCCACACTAAGCAGTATTGCCCAGACGCCAAGAAAACGTATGCCACAGCAGCTGGGTCGGCCCCCCCTGTGACTGATGCAGTGCCCCCCGTTCATGAGCCTGGTGGAGTACAGACATCCACACCAGAAGACCAGGGTGTGGAAAGTGGTGGCGGTGTTGCTGAGGTTAGTGCAGCAGGGGTGCACCCAGTCGATGTGGACAAGAGGCTGCAACCTCAAGATAATATGATCTTTGAGGAGGTATTAATGAAAGGCACCGAGGCTAAGAGGAACCTAAAACGTACCTTTTTGAGTGCCGAGGTGGAAGACAAAGGTAGCAAAGTGATACTCGTACAAACAAACAGTATCTCAGACTATCCTGACGATTCTCTGCAAGCTGGGCAGGGTGGTGACGAAACAGAGGAGAGTAGGACTTCACCCCTTGCTCTTGTTGAAGAAAATCAATGCACCAGTATTGGTTGTGATGATGGCACCATTGTCCCTTGTGACAAAGAGCAGTCCCAGGGCCTGAGTGACAACGGTTGTTGCTCACATCCGGTTGAAACGACCAAGGATGATGGTCCAAGCAGACCTATAATAGGCAGCAGTGGTGGCACAGATGTGCCCCATGTGATGCAACAAGAAGACTGCAGTGGTGATGACACAGAAGGTGTGCCTGCTCCTGACACACAACAAAGGAGTTTCAACGTTGATGTGGTTAGGGAGCTGGATGAGGAAGCTCAAAGCCTTGTGTCTGTGAATGATCATCAGGAAGAAGAACAGATGGAAGCAACAAAGGAAAACGTCATCAGTTTCCTAAACGAGACGTTTAGGCAACGCTATGTTGTGATCAAAGACCATTTTCCCGATGTGAAAACTTTCATTAGGGCTGCAAGACCCCTCCTGCAAAGAAATGACCCAATGGAAATCTCAGAGGCCCAATTTCAGCGTCTTCGGAAAGCGGTCACAAAGGCGAATAAGGAATTGCAGGCGGAGGGTCAGTTACCTTTGTAAATGGCTTTGCAAAAGATATGTATCGCATCCCTGAATATCAATGGGGGTTGTACCCCCCTACGAAAAATTCAGACAATTCAGGCGATGGAGAGGGTGAAAGCCGACATCATCCTGATACAGGAGACTCATGCTACGAACACCCTGGTTGCTGAATGGGGAAAACTTTATCGAGGGCAGTGGTGGCTGAGTGGGTTTACCACACCCAAAGCTGGTGTTGCCATCGCCTTGAGTGATAGAATCCCTGCTCGGAAGATTGTCTTTAAGGAAATTTATAAGGGACATCTGATAGCGGTGGATTTCTATTGCAACACGCAAAGGATCATCATTGTGAACGTATATGCACCGAGTGAGCCCATGGAAAAAAGTGTTCTTTTCCACTCTGCATGACTTTGTAAAAGGACTGGATACAACCGCTTTCATCTGTATTGCTGGTGATTTCAATTGCACTATCAATCCTTCCGTAGACAGGACCGATCATGAACCCCATCCAGCTTCTATGAGGATTTTGGAGAACATCATCAAAAATCAGCATTTGAAAGATGTTTGGAGGTTGCAACACCCAACTTCACGGTGCTATACGTGGTGCAGATGCCATGATGGGAGGATATCAATGGCAAGGCTAGACAGATTCTACGTGAATAAGCCAATGCTAAATGTGATGGCCACAACCCAGATACTCCCAACTGGTTTCACAGACCATTACCTGGTTTCAATGGGTTTTAATTTGCCTCTGACCTCAGGGGGTAGTGCGTATTGGTCACTTAATACCCACCTGCTGAATGATATGAGATTCAAAGAGGCTTTTCGAGCCGTGTGGGAACGAATTCGGTCCTCCAAATTTGAACATGCTAACCTTCGACTGTGGTGGGACCTCGCAAAGGGTCAGGTCAAATCGTTCTGTCAACAATATAGTCTTTATGCCACTAAATTGAAAAATCTCTCGATTGATTCTTTAAAGGCTGAAATTGCAGCCCTGGAGGAAAACATTAATACGGCTGGGAAAGACATTACAGGTGACCGGCTGCTATGGATTAAAAAGGCAATGTTGACTGAACTGGTACAGCAGTGAGCAATGGGCACCCTGGTACGCATGAGAATGAGTTATTTAACGTTGGATATGCCAAATAAGGCCTTGTTTGGTTTGGAGAACTCTGTCAAAAAATCACAACAGATTCATGGGCTACGTGCTGCTAATGGGCCAATAGTGACCTCCCAACAGGAGATTAAGTCTGTTTTGAAGGTTTTTTATACAAACTTGTACTCCCCCCAGAGCATAAGTAATGAGACCTTGCAGGAGCTGACTACTGGGCTTCCAAGATTTGAGGAAGACCAGCAATGCACATTGAACATGTCAGTTTCGGCTGCTGAACTTGAAACTGCTATGCGGAGCTTGAAGGATGGTAAAGCCTCTGGGATTGATGGTTTGCCCGGAGAGTTCTATAAGACTTTTTGGAAACTTGTGGGACCTGACCTGCTTGAGGTATTTGATGAATGCCTTCATGTTGGAGAGCTTCCCCTGTCCTGCAGAAGAGCAGTCATTTGCCTGTTGCCAAAGGCTGGGGACACTCAACTAGTCGAGAACTGGCGGCCTGTCTCATTGCTGTGTGCGGATTACAAGCTTTTGTCGAAGGCCTTAGCAAACCGTTTGGGAACTGTGATCAGCTCTATTGTGCACCCTGACCAGACCTACTGTGTACCAGGAAGGTCAATTTATGACAATTTTTCTGATAAGGGATATTATTTCTTGTAATAAGTACTTGCGTGCCAGTTTTGGGTTGTTGTTTCTTGACCAAACAAAGGCTTTTGATCGTGTTGATCATACATATTTGTTTTCTGTTCTGGAGCGGATGGGTTTTGGCGAAACTTTCATTTCCTATGTTAAGCTGTTATACACTAACACCTTCTGCATGATGAAAGTAAACAACAGTTTATGTCCCCCTTTTCCTTTCCGTCGGGGTATCCGTCAAGGTTGTCCCCTTTCTGGACTTCTGTATATAATTGCCCTTGAACCACTCTTAGCATCCATCAGGCAGCGAATAACTCAGGATGTGGGAGCCGTTTTTGGTTCAGGATTTGTGGTCACAGCTTATGCTGATGATGTATGTGTTCTGATTAAGGGCCCAAGTAGTGTTGCTGCGGTGCAGCGTTGCTTTAAAGACTACTCTGCGGCCTCTTCCGCCGAAGTAAATTGGGACAAGAGTGTAGCCTTATGGTGCGGTTCAGATAACCTTTCGTTAACACTGCCACCGTCACTCCCACATAATTTAGAGTGGAAAACAGATGGGGTCAAATATCTTGGTGTCTATCCTGGCAACCAGGAAGTAGAAACGAAGAACTGGGAAGGAATGATTGAACAAATTACACACCGGTTGAAACGATGGGAAGGACTGCTGCGATCTCTTTCTTATAAAGGCCGCACTCTTGTTATAAATAACTTGATAGCAGCAAGATTATGGCATAAACGAATTGCCTTGCAGCCACCCAAGGAGTTGATACCAGCCATCCAGCGGGTCTTGGTTAATTTATTTTGGAATGGATACCACTGGCTTCGGCCGCAAATACTGTACCATCCTCGGAAGGAGGGTGGACATGGAATTGTGGATGTGTCCACCCGGCTTATGGCTTTTCGCCTACAGTCTGTGCAACGTCTGTTGTATGCTGAAGAGCTGCCCTGGCGCTCATTTGCGTTTTTCTTGTTGCAACAAGCGGGAGGCCTGTGTTATGATAGGCACTTGTTCCTGGTGAACCTTGACCGTGTCAGCTTAGTTTCAATCCCAACTTTTTATCAGGGTTTGCTGAGAGTTTGGAAAGGTTTTGGGGTTCATCGTTGCCTTGAGGCTTATAATTGCCAGATGTTTATCCAAGAGCCTATTTTCTATAACGGGTTTTTCCATGCATTCCTCATAGTCCAACTTTGATTAGCAAATTTACTCAAGGAGGAATTGGCAAAGTTTGTGACCTGAGGGATACATCTGGGACAAAATGGATGTCTGCTGGCAGGGTGGCGGCCATTCTTGGTTTAAGATCCGTGCGTATTGTCAGCCAAATTATACGCATCGTCAAGAGGAAGTTTAAGGAGTTAAATATTGGCTGGGAAGGTATAAACAATGTCGAGGATGTTCGGCTGTCTTTCCCTGAAATGAAGGTGCTCCCAACTCTCCAGTCGAATGGTGAACTTGTATCTCATTTTCACTTGGTAACAAAGGCGGGTATTCACAAGCTCCTTTGAGAAAACCAAGCATCACCCTTCTCCGGAGTGGCGCGAGTGGCCTTGTGGTCCGAAAGGTTAGGGCCAGGGTCTCCTGCCGCGCCACTGTGGCCTAATATGTACAAACTACCTATTTACGGGTTCCTCGCAGATATTCAGTGGAGACTAGCACATTGGGCTCTCCCTACGAACACCTTTGTTCATCACCTTGACAGCTCAGTGCCAGTAGCATGCCCCTTCTGTGTACAGAAGGAGGATCTCTTTCATGCCTATGTGAAATGCGAAAGACTAATACCTCTTTTCTTGATTCTCACACACCTTTTTGATCAGTTGTCTTTTCCTTTTACTTGACATTCTTTTATTTGTGGTGTATCTTTCAGACCCTCCTGCAAGGACTCTGGTGTCCTCCTAAACTTCTTAGCTGCTGTAGCAAAATATTCAATATATAAATCGAGGAAAATTCAAATTGATAATGGGCATGGGTTCGATGTTGTACCTATGTTTAAAGGGCTGGTGTCTGCAAGAATAAGGTTAGAGTTTGATTATTATGTGGCGAATGAAAATGTCAAACTCTTTGAGTGCAAATGGCGTATTAATGAAGCCTTATGTGTTGTGAATGAATCGAATTTGTACTTTTCTTTTTAACATTAAGAACTGTTGTTTTTTTTCTTTTTTTTTCTCTCCTGTAAAAATGTAACTTGACCTGGTGTGCTTTTTTTGTGAAATAAAAGGTGTTGCAAATTCAATTCTCTCTCTCTCTGTCTCTGTCTCTCTGTCTGTCTTTCCCCCTCCCCTTCTCACTCCTGTGGTAATAAACGTTTTGTTCATTAAAACCTGTACGTGGTCATTCGAGGTACGGGACTTTGCCATTATTCGCGACTGAATTGGATTTTAACCCTCTGGAGTCTCCTATTAAACCATTACATAACCTTTCCAGTCTACTGCCCATTTAGGTCATTGGCATTTTTAATGCCTATTTCACAAATGGTCCATTTTCAGGAGGAAAACTACCAGTTAGACCCCCAAGACCATATGCCATCACGTTGGGTATTAAATGTCCTTCCACCTTTCGAAGGTCGTCAAGGTCACAAGCTCATAAAATGGCTGATTTGACATTTTCATGCTTTTTCAGTCTACTTTCACCCATCATTACAAAAATATAGTGGACAGCAAGGATGTTTTTTCACATAAAGGAACTCAGCAGGGACAAAAAATTCAATGTGATAAAGTTTCATAAGTTTCCATTGAGTTGCTGGGGCACAGCGGGACATTTAGTGAGGAACGAGACCAATTTTCTTTGGGTTATTTCTAAGGTAATGCATTAGAAATAGTGTAATACATCTTTGCCATCACTATTCAGGATGAAGATTGCCAGTTACACCCCAAAGACCAAATAACATCATGTAGAGAATGAAATGCCCTTGCAGAATATAGGTCAAGGTCACAGGGTCATAAATTGGCAGATTTGATATTTTCAGGCACTTACCCATCACTAACAGGTTGTGAAAGACTGCAAGAGAAATTTGACAAGAAAAACTTTATTTTTATTTTTAGAGCAAGGAATCCAACACAGGAATGTTTCAGGTGACAGCACATTTACAGCTCATTCATGTCACTGGTCCGAAGGTTCACTGTTCAAAAAGGCTCACTTTCCACTTTCCATTTGTGGTCCAGTGAACCTACAGACCAGTGAACCTTTTCTTCACATTCGAGCAAATAAACCCGTTTGAAAATATTTTTCTCAAAAGGATTTCCGTGCAATGAACAGGGTTCTCACTGACCCCTGAAAAGTGTATTTTGAACCGTGAAATTTGGACAGTGACCCTCATTGATGGGACAACTCAAGAGGTACAACCATTTCCTCAAAAGAAAAATACATTTTTGCATCCAGTACCAGTAATTTTTTCCAAGTATTTGTGAGTGAGAGAATGTAGTTCATGCAGGCCACAAACAAGACAGCCATTGTCATTCAACAAGGGTTTATCTCAAAAAAATAAGGCAAAAATACCAGAGTCAAATCAGGCTGGATTACAGATCACAACAATTCCATAATTCCACAATTCCAGTTGTACAAACTTCAAATGAAAGGCATTGAACTTGAAGTAACTGGTTGAACTCGAGGCAACCAAGGACAGGAAATGTGAAAACCCTCACCAGAGAATTCTGAGAGCAGGAACAACACTGATCAAATGTGCCCTCACCTCAACCATGCTATCTATGATTTGGGATGCGTTCTTTACAAATGCCAATGTCACATCTTGTGCAGGCCGACGGCGCCCATTGCCTGCCCTTTTGCAAATGTCACAGTCCCGTTCTCCTTGGCGACGTTTGCCTGTTCTTGTGATAACAACGGGCACACGACATATGACGTCACCATGAACAGTGTGCTCCTGGGCATCCGGAGGGTGACGCACAGGCTGCTCTGGATCAACAACATTTGCCCGGCTGGTTCAGTATTGTTCCGCAATAGGCTCGATCCAACTTTCATCATGAAATCATCCCTTGTTCGAGCTTGGTCACCCTTGATGTCGCTATAAATTATAATAAATCTTTATTGTCCCATTTTCAGGGAAATTATTCTTTGGTGACACCGTAAGTTGACCATCATTAAAACATAAAACACAAAGGGAATAAGAAAACAATATAAAAAGATATAAAATATGAAATAAATATAAACTATGGAAGATTGACGAAACAGCAAAATGTCGAGGAATTTGAATTTAACATTTGAATTGCACATGGTACAAATGACCTTTTGAAAATGTTCTTCTTCATCCTCCTTACACGAAAGCGTCTCCCTGATGGCAGTTTTTCAAAAAGTCCGTTCAAGAAATGACTTTCATCAGTATACACCTGCACCGCCTTCCTTTTCAATGCTCGCAGGTATAGAGACTCCAGACTGGTCGAAGGCTCACCTACAGCTTTAAACGCCAATGTCATGACCTTTCTCAATCGTGACTTATTCCGCACATAAAGATAACTGCACCAGGAAATCAAATTAAATGACAAAACACTGATCAGTAAGGAAATGTTAACATCCGCATCACACGAGAGCGAACACCAAATGAATTCAACTTCCTGAGAAGATACAATCTTTGCATTGATTTCTTGTACGCAGCATCAGTATTTCCATCAAAAGTTAGCTTGTTATCAATAAAGGTACCCATGAAGGAGCTGCGCTCCAACGCGAGTCGAAAGAATTGACGCGACCAAAGACGGAATTCGTCCGAGTTGCTTTATTGAAACAAAACAGCTCAGGTATTCTGACCAGCCCGTTTTTCGGGCAACAATATATATACACATTTATGTCGGGAAGTTTGCCCGGCAAAAGCTATACCGGGCATGCCCGGGTGTCAAGGGCGAGTCCTGGAAAGGCGAGTCTGGACATGCCCGGGCGTCCTGGACGCGGCCTGGCAAGTCGAGGCTAGGCGTGCCCGGGCGGTCTGGGCGAGCCCTGGAAAGGCGAGAGCGGGCATGCCCGGCAAAGACGAGACCGGGTGTGCCCGGAAGGTTCGGGCGTGCCCGGGAACAGCGAGTCCGGGCATGTCCAGGAGAGGCGCGTCTGGGCCACAGAACTCAAATAGACGTAGAAGAACTATGCAGGCCGCTGTGTGGCCCCTCCGCCACAACGCGGCAGCCATTTTAGTTAGCGCAAGACACCTCCGCTTTCTGCGTACAGATAGGCCTATTGTTAACATGAGCAGTGTGAATGTTCAACAAATATCAGCAATATGCCTTCTTGTGCTGCAATAAACTGTACAAATCGACTTGTGAAAGGTTCTGGGAAAACATTCCACAGGTAAGTAATTTATTTTTCTTAATTATGAAGAGTTTACTCGCCAAACTCTAGTTAAACTTTCACGTTATGCACAGATGTAGTTTTTCGTTTATGTAGTCCCATCTGTTAGTTTGTGTGTGTTTGTGTGTGTGTGTGTGTGTGTGTTTGCGGATTTGTCAGTGCATTTTGACTTGAACCAAAGGCCGTGCCTTTGCTTGAACTTAAGGACTCTAGCTCTTAATCTCTTCTCTCCCAATTTTGTTGAGCCACACACAATTTTGGGCTGTTAGGAGATGCATAAACATGTTCAGTTATCAAGGATCTAGGTTAACATTTGTCGTCTAATTAGACTAATAGGGTTGTATTTTGTAATCGCTTTCTTTATCGTTAGTAATTGTTACTTTGTGGAAAATATTGGTGTGATGCGTGAGTGAGTGCAATCTGTGCCCATTTGCCCTAGTTAATCATAATGTAGGGTGAGAGCCAAGATAACATTACGAGTTTAACTGATAAAAGAAATAAAGCTTGATAAAGTATTTCCCTTGCTGTGTGTACAATGTCGCCAAGCAAAAAATATTGGGGGCTAGAGTATGGTCTAGTGATTGCATTTTCGGACACTGTACCGTATATAGAGTGTAGAAAACATGTGGGGGGCAGGCGCGTAGGAAGCAGTTTTGGTTGGGGGGGGGGGGCAAAGACCCAAGGGGGCTCACAAATTTTGTCTTTTCTTTTGAATATAGATTTCCCAAGGATGGTTCAACCCTTCAGAAAGAATGGCTTGTAAAGATGAGGAGGGACAAGTGGACACCCAGCAAGTATGCCAGCCTATGCTCGGATCATTTTGATGCTGAGTGCTTTGACCGTACTGGCCTGATAACCAGACTTCGCCAAGGTTCAATTCCAACCATTTTCAACTTCCCAAATCATCTCCAAAAGGTAAGTAAAATTCAGAATTCTTGCATTAAGCCGGTTTACTAACTAAAGAATAGAGGCCAAAATAAAATAAAATAAAATTTTCCTTCCAAACTTTCTGACAACCAAAAATATATATCATAATAAATGAATGAATGAAAAATACAAAATAAACATTTTTATCAATCTAAAGTTCCGATGAAGTTTAAGCTACCATTGAAATGCAGACAAATTGTCTGATCCATTCCAAAGGCAGTAACACATACATGTACTATACATATCTAATTTGTGAATTTTGGGAAACTGAACTAGTCTAGTTATACATTTTCTTTTGTTTGTTTTTATCTTTGTCACTTTTAGACTGTGAAACAGCGCAAACCACCTCGTCCAAGAACCAGCCAGAACGACTCTCCAACTTCGTCTTCAGAAACACCACAGTGCTTGGCGGGTTCATCCAGCAAGGCACTGCCTACATCTCCAATCAAGCAACATCATCATGACCACACTTACTTTGTTTCGGATAGTCCAAGGGGTGTGAAACGTAAGCTGGACAAAATGCAAGATATTGTCATCTCTCATCAAAAGCGACTCAAAAACACTCAACGTAAATCTCGTAGACTTCGGAAAAAAGTCGACACTCTAGAGACCGTGGTAAACACCCTGAAACAGAAAAATCTTATGTCAGAGCAAGGACTAGACATGCTTCAAGCATCCTGCAATGTCCCCGCAGAACTGAATGGAAATATTGGAAAATACATTACTAGAAAACGAAGAAAAATATTCATGTTTGTTCTTGTGTTTTAACGTGCATATTAAATTGCATTCATCATTATAGATTCATAGAATAGATTTAAAGAATTAACAAATAGTAGAAAGAGAGAAGGAGAGAGCATATAGTAGAAAGAGAGAGCGAGAGAGAGAGAGAGAAAGAGAGAGAGAGAGAGAGAGAGAGAGAGAGAGAGAGAGAGAGAGTGAGTGTGGGGGGGGGGGGGGGGAGGGAGGGGGAGGAAGGGAAGATGTAAAAACATGACCAGAAGGGGAAGATAGTAGAGTGAGAGAAGGGAACAGGAATGAGGGGGAGGAGGGGGGGGGTAGTGGAGAGCAAAAAAAGTCAAGTTCTGTGATGGAGAAACTATCATACTGAGAATTGGCATGAGAAGGGAGTGGAAAGGGGGAGAGAGAGAGAGAGAGGGGGGGGGGTTGTGTGTTTGTTTTTAGAGCTGGAGAGACAATTATGTTGAGAACTGGAAAATAATAGAGGAAGAGAGGAGCAGGAAAGAGAAGGAGGGAGAGAGTGGTAAAAAGTACATGAGAAAGGAGCAATAGGCAGAAAGTGAAAGAGAGGGAGAGGGGGTACAAGAACCAGCAAATAGTAAGGAGTGAGAGATTAGCAGCTAGAGATGAAATGGAAAACTACCGGGGAATTCGGATAAACTATGTCAAGATGCCAGGAAAATGCTTCGACAGAGATTTAAATTATGAATAGAATTCATAAAATAGTGTTTAAAAGCAACACAACACCGTCCAATATAAAAATTCACGTCCACTCATCCACTTCCACTAGGCCTAGCTAGCGCACACGTTCGCCTATTCAGTTCTTGCGCTAACTAAAATGGCGGCGTGAGCGCGCGAGCGGGGCCACCGCTGTGTGTGTGTCGTGAATGGGCATAGTTCTTCTACGTCTATTTGAGTTCTGTGGTCTGGGCCCATCCGGACGAGCCCGGCATGGCGATCGCGCCCTGGCCGCGTCCTGGCAGGTGCAAGGCGATTGTGTACATTCAGCGGGACCCGCTACACCCAGGTATTTAAATTTGTTAACAATTTCTACCTTATCACCATTTATGGTTACAGGCTCATGATTGTGACCTTTCCGAAAGTCCAAAATCATCTCTTTTGTTTTGCACACATTCAGAGTAAGACAAAAGTCCCCACCCCACTTATTCAATGTGTCAATCTCGTCGAGGTACGATACAAAAGATGATTTATCGGAAAGACAGCCAACAATGGCGGTATCGTCTGCATACTTAATAAAGTTACAAACTTCTTTAAGAGCCACGCATCCATTGGTGTACAAACTGAACAGTAGAGGTGACAATACACCGCCTTGTGGAGCACCAGTATTCAAGATTGATAACTTTGATAAGCTCCCATTCACCCTCACCTGCTGAGGACGGTCTCGTAAAAAACTTTCCACCCAGAGTATGATATGGGGGTCCAGGCACAGGTCACTCAACACGTTCAGAAGGGTAAATGGCTGCATGGTGTTAAAGGCTGATGAGAAATCAATAAATAACACACGGACATCGGTTCCATTCTGGTCAAGGTGACTTGTGATTAGATGAAGTAAGCTGAGCCAGGCATCTTCAACACCTCGTCTTGCTTTGTATGCAAATTGTAAAGGATCCAGTTTAGGAGTTACATCTGATGCTATAAACTTCACCATCAATTTCTCCATACATTTACACAAGATGGAGGTAAGGGCAACAGGTGGAGAATCATTGAGCTGCCTTGGGTGAACCTTTTGTGGCACGGGAATAATAATGGACTTTTTCCAACAAATAGGAACAGTGTGAGTCGCCAAAAGTAACTGAAACAATCGAGTAAAAACATTACTAAGTTCGAAACAGAACTCTTTCAGAATACAAGACTTAATGCCATCTGGGCCACAAGCCTTCCTTTTACTCAACGCCCTAAAACACCTCACGACATCAGGTTCACAAATTACAGGTATGGGACACGCTCGAGTATCCAGATCCTCACAGAGAGCTTCACATTTTACTCGGTTTCCTGGAACATCAAATCTCACGTAAAGGTCGCTCAATTCATCCACAAATTTGGAATCTACAACATTAGTGGACAATCTACCATCCTTGAGCCTCTCATCCATGCCCATCATATGCCTGAGTCCCCTCCAAGTGTTACAGGCACCACCATCGTGTAGTTGTTCTTCAATCTTATCCTTGTACGACCGTTTACACCTGCCGATGACAGAGCGCAATTCTTTCTTCGCCACCCTGAGGGCCGAGTCATCCATCTTCAGGAATGCACGCTTCTTCTTCTTCAAACAAGCCTTCACTTCAGCAGTAACCCAAGGTTTGTTTTTGGGAAACATGCGAATGGTTCTCTCTGTGGTCACGAGGTCCTCACAAAACCTCAAAGAATGATATAAGAGTTGAGGTTGGCCCTTAGGAATAAATTGAAAAACACCTTCCGATACCACTTGTGGCAGCGGGCTTCCTTCATATAATTGGAAATCTTTTTGTCGCCGAGGTCTTCACCCCCCCCCATCCCTGAATTGTACTGTGGCGGACACGAAAGCTCACTGGCGTGATGGCATCATTCCGCGAACCAAGTGGGCGGCAGCCACGCCCGAGGGGTAGGCGTGGCCTCGGGATATACACCGGGCACACAGCCCGGAGCGCTAGAGTGCTGCAGTGGAGCTCTTGTAATAAAGACTCTTTCAACTTACCGCGTTGTCCGCTTCCTCCTTGCTAACAAGTAGCGCGCGTAGCACCGCGCTTCATTAGTGACCCTCCGACGTTCTGGTCAGCCGTCACTGACCACCCGAACCCGCCACAGCAATGGCAACCAACGCGGTCACAATCAAACTCCCCGAGTTCTGGGAGGCTCAAGCTGAAGTTTGGGTCCTGCAGGCAGAAGCCCAGTTCCGACTTTGAGGCATCACGGTGGACGAGACCATGTACTGCAACGTGGTCGCCTCCTTCGGGCCCGGCATGGCCGCCCGCGTCGTGTCGGTCCTGAGGAACCCACCAGCCGACGGCAGGTACGAGGCGATCAAGCATCTCCTCCTCGCCACATTCGGCCTCACGGTGGACGCACGGGCCGACCGCCTCCTGGACCTCCCCGAGCTCGGTGACATGTGACCGTCGGTCCGCATGGACCATATGCTGTCGCTGATGGGCGACGAAACCCCGAACGCTCTATTCTGGGCGTTATTTCGACGCCAGCTGCCGGCACGAGTACGCCTCGCGTTGGCCGGTTCTGCGACGACGGAACCCCGAGCTCTCGCTGCAGAGGCCGACAAGTTCTTCGCGGCTTTGAACATGCAGGCGAGTTTTGGCACGGCCGTCGCACATCCTGAGGCTGATGCTGATGCACACCTCGCGGCCGCCACCACGCCCCGCCCACCACCGCCGCCGCGGAGAAAACCGCTGCCTCTGCCGCCATCCTGGTGTTTTTTCCACGCCCAGTTCGGCCACGAGGCTTGGCAATGTCGCCCGCCGTGCTCATTCGGCAGGTCGGGAAACACCCGGGCCGGCCCTCGGTCGTGGCACTGAGCGCCGGCCGTTCAAACAGCCTACTGTTCATCACGGACACCTTATCCGGGCGCCGTTACCTGTGCGACATGGGAGCGCAGGTGAGTGTCGTTCCCGCCGGTACGTCCGACAAGCAGACCGCGGGCCAGGGCCCCGCGCTGCTTGCTGCCAATGGTACGTCCATTCGCACATACGGAAAACGCTGCCTTTCTCTGCGGTTCGGAGAGCAGGTTTTCCGGTGGTCGTTCGTCACTGCCGACGTGCCTGTGGCACTGCTTGGCGCGGACTTCCTCTGTGCCAATGGCCTGTTTGTGGACGTAAAGCACAGAAGGCTTGTCCAGGCCGAGACGTTCAGCTCGCTCGCTTGCGCGCTGCCCGCCTCATTGAGCAGCTCCCGGAGCGGCTCATCGAGCGGCTTGCTGAGCGGTTCAGTTCCGGCCAAGTTGATCTGTAC
The DNA here is from genome assembly GCF_964187855.1 of Myxine glutinosa. NCBI lineage: Eukaryota > Metazoa > Chordata > Myxini > Myxiniformes > Myxinidae > Myxine > Myxine glutinosa. Next base: position 400,118,247 of record NC_136261.1, read on the forward strand.
GCTTCCGGCAGCGGACGAATTCACCCGCCTCCTCGCCGGCTTCCCGGGCCGGAGGACATCCCGAAGACGGTGGTCATCACGCCATTCGGACTTTTCGAATTTCTTCGGATGCCCTTCGGTTTGAAGAATGCTGCTCAGGCGTTCCAGCGACTAATGGACAGCATCTTGCGTGACTTGGATTTTCTGTATGTCTACCTGGACGACATCCTCATCGCCAGCGCCTCCCGCGAAGAGCACCTTCACCATCTCCGCACGCTTTTCGAACGCCTGGGCCAGCATGGCCTCATCGTGAATCCCGCCAAGTGCTGGTTCGGCGTCGCCGACATCGACTTTTTGGGGCACCGCGTCACCAGGCACAGGGCCGTCCCCCTACTGGCCAAGGTGGAGGCGGTGAAGGGGTTTCCGCGCCCCCGCACGATCAAGGGGATCCAGGAGTTCCTGGGCATGGTAAACTTTTACCATCGGTTCCTGCCCCGCATCACCCAGCTCCTGCGCCCCTTGCACGAGGCACTCCGAGGGAAGCCGGGCAAAGGTGACGTTACCTGGACCGAGCAGATAGACGCGGCATTCGCGGGCGCGAAGCTCGCCTTGGCTAACGCCACCATGCTCACGCACCCGGCGCCCGATGCACCGATCGCCCTCACCACCGACGCCTCGGACTACGCGGTGGGCGCGGTGCACGAGCAATGGGTGCGTGGTGCCTGGCAACCGATGGCGTTCTTCAGCCGGCAGCTTCGCCGGCCCAAACGCCGTTATAGTACCTTCGACCGCGAGTTGCTCGGGCTTCACCTGGTGGTCAGGCACTTCCGCCATCTGCTCGAGGACCGTGCGTTCACGGCCTTCGTCGACCACAAGCCAATGGTCTTCGCGATGGGCAAGGTCGCCGAGCCGTGGTCGGCCTGGCAGCAGCGTCACCTCTCGGCCGTGTCCGAATATACAACGGACATCCGGCACGTCGCGGGGAAGGACAACCCGAAGGATTGCCTTTCCCGGTCCGTCGCCCACGCAGTCCACCTTGGCATCAACTATGCCCGGATGGCGGCGGACCAGGCCGCCGTCACGGGCCTCCGCGTCACCGAGGTGCCGTTCGACGGCGCCGGCACGGCCCTCTTGTGCGACGTCTCCCTCGGGCGGCCTCGCCCCATCGTGCCCACGGGCTGGCAGCGCCAGGTTTTTGACGCCATCCACGGCCTGTCCCACCCGGGCATGAAGGCCTCCCAGAGGTTGTTCGCCGACAAGTTTGTCTGGCATGGCCTCCAGAAGGCCGTCCGCGGCTGGACCAGGACGTGCCTCGCGTGCCAGCGCGCGAGGGTGCACCGACACACCCAGGCCCCATTGGCCCCGTTTACGGTGCCGGAACGTAGGTTCGACCACGTTCACGTGGACCTGGTGGGACCTCTGCCCCCCCCCCCCCTCGCGGGGTTTCACCCATGTCCTCACCATGGTGGACCGCACCACCCGGTGGCCAGAGGCCGTGCCTTTGGCGGCGACAATGGCGGCGGACATCGCGCAGGCGTTCATCGCCACCTGGGTCGCCCGGTTCGGCGCCCCCTCAGACATCTCGTCCGACCGCGGCCCCCAGTTCACCTTGGAGCTCTGGGGGGCGGTCGCGCGGGGGCTCGGGGTACAGCTGCACCGAACCACAGCCTACCACCCCCAGGCCAACGGCCTGTGCGAGCGGTTCCACCGCTCATTGAAGGCTGCGCTCTGGGCCACCCTCCGTGACGGCGGCTGGGTCGACAGGCTCCCCTGGGTCCTGCTGGACCTCCGGTCGGCGCCCAAGGACGACCTGCGCACATCTGCGGCGGAGTTGGTCTTCAGACAACCGCTGCGGGTGCCGGGCGAGTTCCTCCCCGACCCCACGGCACCACTCCGCGCTGCAGGAGACTGCCCGGAGGTTCGCCCCGGTGCCAACGGTGCACCATGGGCACCCACCTATGCACGTCGCCCCAGAGCTTCGCACCGCGGAGTACGTCTTCGTCCGGCACGACGCCCACCGGACACCACTGCGGGCCCCGTACGACGGGCCTTTCCGCGTGCTGGAGACCGGGGTGAAACATTTCACCTTGGACATCGGCGGTACTCCCGACCGCGTCTCAGTGGCTCGCCTCAAGCCGGCCCACCTCGACGTGGACCACCCACCGCCGGTGGCTCGGCCCACGCGTCGAGGCCACCCCCCTGCGGGCGGACCGCTGGCACCGCCCAGCCCCGCCGGCACGCCGCCCCCCGGTCCGGCACCCATCCCGAGTACAGCCGGAAGCATCCCAGCTGGCATCCCTGCACCCCGGACGCCGCCAGTCGCCAGAGGGCGCTTCGGCCGGGTCATCCGTTTGCCCCGCAAACTGGCCCTCCAGGTGCGTGGGAATTCTGGGGGGGTGCGTGTGGCGGACACGAAAGCTCACTGGCGTGATGGCATCATTCCGCGCACCAAGTGGGCGGCGGCCACGCCCGAGGGGTAGGCATGGCCTCGGGATATACACCGGGTGCGCAGCCCGGAGCGCTCGAGTGCTACAGTGGAGCTCTTGTAATAAAGACTCTTTCAACTTACCGCGTTGTCCGCTTCCTCCTTGCTAACAAGTAGCGCGCGTAGTATAGCACCGCGCTTCAGTACACCTGAATCATTTGCGGAATGACAGCAGGCACATCGAATCCAGGAGGCGGTAATTTGCGTGGTAAATTTGAATGCGGGCAGAGCCAATAAATTCGGCTTGGAGACATTTCGGCGCATTCGTGAAGCCGATAGAATCAGCTTGAAGACTCCAGAGGGTTAAAATCCGACAATGAGTCGATTCGAAAACACGCATATGGTGTGGTGACGATCAAATATTACGGAACAATACTTTTATGGGAAACGTGTACGGGCTAAATTTAACTTTATTTATAATTTACACTTAACCCAAAGAAAGCCATGTGAAATCTGACGTAACAAAGCTGGACGGTGTATAATCAGCAGAGGTCTATACAAGCGTAATGTTAGGCCAACTTGGAAACAAGATGGAGGCAATATCATTTCGTCTCGGCCTTGGGTGGGTGGAGTCAAGAGACAACTGTAGGTGTGTTCAGGCGGCTGATCGACCAATCGGTGCACACTTCAAAAATGGACCCCACCGCGATCTGCAGCAGCAAAGCGAAGCGCTTGCAGATGTGCGACATGTCGGAAGTGAAACACGTGCGATTTATTTATTTATTTTGAATCTCTCGATGTGAGTTCCTAATGGACAATGGAGTCGGTGAGAGATCTAGGAGGCCTCGGTCTCATCCCGGCCTGGCTGAAGATCCAGGGTCTATCAGAGGAGTCTCTCCGAGCTCTGGTTACGGAGATGGGGATCGAGATCTTCGGGGCTCTCTGTGCCCGAGCCGAACCCGCTCCGGTGAGGGTTCGACTCTGTGCTTTGGCCACACGAAAGTTCACCTTCACCATGTATGCGGAGCTCTGTCGGTACATGGAGACATGCCGTGCGGGGCGAGGATCGGGATGGACCGTCGCCATGGAGACGGGACGACCAACTGGAGACATGCGCATCAAGGTAGAAGAATCGGACTCGGTTGTTTCTGAAGATGCCAGAAGAGACCCGGACGATGGTGAGTTGTAACAATTATGGACATTTTGTGATAAACTTTATTTAAAACCGTCATATATATAAACCTACATTTAGAAAGTCCATTCTGAGGTTGCAAAAGTCCTGATGTCCTGATTCACCACCCACACTAGAGTCCCTGTGTATATATATATATAGAGTCCCGACGTGGCAGGCCCGAAAGATTCTGATCACATGGGCCGTGTCGGCCATTTTGTTTACAGCGACGTGTGTCGGTCGTTTCCGAGGAAGTAATGAATATCACATGATTGCACTGTGATCTGGTGGCACAATATGAAAAAAAAACATCAACACGGGTGAAAGACCTTTTTCTTGATGGCCAAATAACATTTAAATGAAGTAGGTCTATTTCATTGTTATGCTTTTACTCTTTACTAGGGGTCCCCATTGGTCCGTTGGACCAAAATTGTTTTATTGATCTTCACCTTCGGGGAGCATACCTGCCGGCCGGACTTGGAGGGGGGGGGGGGGGGGTGGGGAGGTCTTTTGGGTCATCTGGGTCTTTTGGCTCCTCGAGGCCTTTTTTTTTTTGTGTACAAGATCGAGGCTCGTGTAAGAGCTGACATTAATCACATAAAAACAAACTGACAAAAAAAAACATCTGATCAAGGGAGCGGGAGACAAGATGGGGAGAGAGAGGCAAACACACAAGTACAACAGCAGAGAACAGGGGCATCGGGAGATCTGTGGAAGGGAGAGGTCTTGGGAGGAGGAGGCATGGGAAAGGGGGTGGGGAGGGGGAGGGGAAGAGGTATAAAACACATGGAGACTGCTCGGACTTCAAGGAAAGAAGTCGGTATTTCAAAAAAGTGGATCTGGGGTGAATTAACGGGGGTAGAAAAGATCAAGGTTTTGGATGGGGGAAGATAAGAGATGGTGGTGAACAGCTGTTTTAAAGACCTGGAGGGAGGTGTAGGATTGAAGAGAGTGAGGGAGTTTCTTCCAGAGGTGGGAGAAAAGGGGAATGAAAGAGTGAAGGTGAGCAGAGAGCCTTGATTTTGACAGTTTCACCATAAGAGGGTTGCTGGCAGTTCTTGTGCGTCCTGCAGGAATATTTGGTGGACAGAGCACAGACAGACCTGGGGGACCTAGGCTGGAGAGGAGTCGGTAGAAGACAGAAAGACCACCAACCTGCCTGTGGTGAGCGAGTGAAAGGCCCTTGGAGTTGGCTTCATCGCGGGAGATTCCAATGATTCTGAAAGCTTTGGTTTCAACAGCGTGAAGACGAGCTAGGTGTGAGGCAGGAGCACCAGCCCAGAGGTGAGAACAGTATTCCATTGCGCTGTGGATGAAAGCCTTGTATGTGGTGAGGAGCTCAGGTGTGCCAAGGAAGGACTTCGCATGACGGAGGATGCCCAGTCGGCGACTGGCTTTGGAGGCCAGCTTGGAAATGTGGTTTTCCCAAGAAAGATCATGGCAGATAGTGAGACCCAAAAGCTTGAGCGACAGAACTTCTTGGAGAGGATTGTTGAGAAAGTATATGGGAGGGTTGTCCAGTCTATCTTTTCGGAGAGACATAGTAAGAGTGTGAGATTTGTGAGGATTGAAAGACATGTTCCACTTGTTTGACCAGTCTGCGATTTTGTCCAGGTCTTCAGAGAGTGAGGAGGCTGCAGACTGCCGATCTGAGGGAAGAGGAATGGAGCGGCAGAGAGTGGAGTCATCAGCAAAGAGATAGAGAGGATTTTCCAGAGAGTCGGAGAGATCATTGATAAAGACCAGAAAAAGCACAGGGCCCAGAACACTGCCTTGGGGAACTCCAGCCTGAACAGGAAGGGGAGATGAGAGAAATCCATTCAGGGCCACACGTTGTCTGCGACCAGAGAGGAAGTCCGCAAGCCATGCATGGAGATTTCCATGGATACCATACCACTGAGCTCCATACAGCCTCCAACTGCAGTTTGTTTGTGGTAATGTTCCCATGGATGGGTTTTTTAATCTCTGCAAGGTTCTTCTTTATCATTCCCGTTGCCCCAATTATCACTGGTGCAATTTTGTCGTTCATCAGCTTCCAGGATCTTTTCACTTCATTCTTGAGGTCTTGATATTTGGTGATTTTCTTGATTTCTGCATTATCTAGACCAAACTCACTGGTTACTGAAACCTCAATTAGCATTGCTGTCTTTTCCTTTTTGTTCCTGAGTGCTACGTCCAGTCGCAGTGCTTTTTTTCGATCTTCACCGTGGATGGTAACATCAGGTCACACATGAGCATGACGTTATTATTTTCAATGATTGCTTTTGGATCATGCTTCCATGAGTTTTCTGAAACATGGATATTGAATTTTTTGCAGATGTGCCGGTGGATATCTCCACGTACTTTGTTGTGCCTTTGTGTGCACAGCTGTTCTGACATGAGGTTTTTCCATCAGCATCGGAAGTGGCTTGTGCTTTGTGTTTCTGCCTTACAGAACCTACACTTGGCCCATTGGCTCAGTCCTGTCTTCTCAAAGCAATTTGTGCAGTGTCCTTGGTTTTGGGCATCTCATAGATAAAAGGAGCCTGTTTTCGGTGTGCCTGCTTCTGTGCATGCGTTCGGTCCAGCCATCGATAACGTCTTCAATTATCTTACCCATCTTCCCATTCTTGGTACTCTGAATCCTGTGGTGAGGCAGTTGCTTTAAAACAACTTGCATTTTCCTCCTGGAAAGCAAATCCAACTGAAGACAACCTACGATCATGCCACAAAGCTCGCAATAAGTGTGTCTCTTCTGTGTAGAGCCAGAAACAACACCTGTCCAATCTTAAGAATGAGCTTTCAAACTTGTCTCCCTCCTCTAAAACCTGATGGTGACTTGTCAAGACTTGCACCTTCTGCCCTCTCCGTGCTTTGTCTCCCTCAGCTTTCTGCAAGATACACTCGGTCCACCAGCAACCCTCTCCGAGTGAAAATGCCAAAATCCAGAAGCAATGCTGACCTCCACTCTTTTATTCCTCTTTTTCCCACCTGTGGAACCACCTGCTAATCTCTCCTCGATGCCAACCTTCCTTCCATATCTTTAAGACAGCTGTTCACCACTATCTCAAGTCATCACCCATCTAAAATCATTATCTTTTCTACACCTGATGAACCACTCTACCCCTCCATAAAATGTTGCTAATGTATCCATCTTCTCCACCATTTGCATTGTCCTTCAGCCCCCGTTTGTTCGTTCGTCTATTTTCTCCCTCCGCCCTGCTGTTCGCGTTTCCACTTTTCTCCTGCTGTTCCTTTTGTTATGTTGTGTCCTGATTTGTTCTGCGTCAATGCTCTTCCATGAGCCAAAACCATGCAGAGTAAAAAAAATCCTCGCTTTACCCCATTCGAACAATGCCCCCACATTTGTGGATGACAGTGGTGTCGGCAAGATGGGCAGAATAGTCTTTCATTGCATTTCGTTGCCTGTGTACCTGTATAGTATATGTTAATTTGTGATGATTTGGAGAGTGACAGGTTCAACCCAGAACATTCTGGGACAAAACACTTCTTAACGGCAGGACTCGTTTGGCTCTAGAATTACAGAATGTCAACTTATTGCAGATTATTTAGAGAGCGTTTATGTTCATTATTGAACTTGATATGTTCTCAACATACAATTTGGCGTCGGGAATTTAAGCTTCCATTCAGTGTAAACTAGGTACTGACATTTTTTAACATTGACGAATGCTCTTCACAGGAGAACAGAAGAAGCCCATCAAGAAGTTCACCTGCACCTCGTGCTCTCACAGCTTCACCAGAAAGGCAGATTTGAAGAGGCACAAGGAGAGGAACCGACAAGTTTCCAATGATGAAGAGTTCAAATGCACTGAATATTCTTGTTCAATGCAAAATAAAAGCATGTTCGTGAGTCATTTTGAGATTCACACAAGAAAGAAACAGTACACCTGTAAGGTGTGCCAAAAGAGATTCGGTTCTTCAACAACGACTCAGAGGCACGTGAAAATTCACACAGGCAAGCGCCGGTATACATGCAATGTTTGTGGTAAGGGGTTCACTCTATCAACGCACTGTCGGGCTCACGAGCGGATTCACATGAGAGAGCACCCGTATACATGCAATGTTTGTGGTAAGGGGTTCAATTGGGCATCGGACTGTCAGATTCACAAGCGAATTCACACCGGAGAGCGCCCTTATACATGCAATGTTTGTGGTAAGGGGTTCACTCGATCATCGCACTGTCGGATTCACGAGCGGATTTACACAGGCGAGCACCCGTATAAATGCAATGTTTGTGGTAGAGGGTTCATTTGTTCATCGGACTGTCAGATTCACAAGCGAATTCACACCGGAGAGCGCCCGTTTTCATGCAATGTTTGTGGGAAGGGGTTCACTCAATCAACGAACTGTCGGACTCATGAGCGGATTCACACAGGCGAGCGCCCTTATACGTGCAATGTTTGTGGTAAAGGGTTCATTCGATCAACGCATTGTCGGACTCATGAGCGGATTCACACAGGAGAGCGCCCTTATATGTGCAATGTTTGTGGTAAAGGGTTCACTCGATCAACGCACTGTCGGACTCACGAGCGGATTCACACGAGATAGCGTCCTTACATGTGTCCGGTTTGTGCAGAGACTTTCTCAAATGTAAGGTCTTTGAGGAATCATTTAAGGTGCCACAAAGGAGAGCAGTTAACTTTTTGAGATATTCTACTCACAGATGAAAAGACAGACTAACCACATTAAAAGCTTGGTCACCTGTCTCTCGTGGGCTGCCAAGGTGGCCTCGCCATACGCACACTCGCCTTTGAGTTGTCTTTTATCAATAAGATAAATTTTAACTACCTCTTATTTGTATCCTATGTAGTTCAGTGATTCTGTATTGATACTCAAGCATCCTAAATTCAATATTTACAAGTCAGGAGACGCCGATGGTTCATGAGCGAGTGGTATTCAATGACAAAGGACGGACTATAACCGAAACAGGCCCAGACAGGCCAGGCCCGGAAATATCAAAATGAAGGTTACTGACCTTGAAATGAGATAGAAAATAATGTATAATCAGTTATGAGGTTTGTTTTAGCCCCACAATACTGAAAATTAGGTGAAAAATGAAAAAAAAAAAATGAAAAATGAAAAATCGAGCTCCATGGGGCTAGACACATGACATTGGCCTCACCAAATGTCGAAATCCCTGTCATATTCCACCAAACCCCTCAGAGAAGATGTCGCTTGAACTCCATTACCCCTGAAAAAGACATCTTTTCTGGGCATGGCTCCGCCCAAAATGGGCACATACGCCCACTCTCGGCAGGACACAACTCGATCATGATATCAACCTCCCACCCAAGTTTCATCAAGATTGGATGACATCATCGGGTAGTTATGCTGCGGACAGGCAGACCCACACACATGACGAATATAGTGGTGACTTGATAACTCGTGAACCAAAAAGTTTACGGCACATTTTTGCAATTTTTCTTCTTAAATGTTGATTGCTCCACTCACGGAGTATATAGTCCTCATCGAGGCCGGCGTAAAATAAAACTGCATTGATAGAAAAGTGAAGAGAGAACAGTCGTAGAGTTTTTGAGGAAGTAAGAAATCTTTTGAAAGATTTTTTTCTTCTTTTGAAAGAAGATTTTTGAAAAGGGGAAGGTCAGAAGTGTTTGGAACGGCATGAGAAGGTAAAGATTTCCAGAGTTTGGCAGTGGGGAGGAAGAAACGAGCATCATAACGGCCCACCCTTGAGTTTCCAATGGCCACACAATAATCATGAGATGTCGTGGCTTGTCAAATATTTTGTGGTCTCACTAATGGCGGAGGTACACAAGCAGCAAGTTCTTGGGAGCAGAAACTGAAGTAATATCTGTCGAAAAGAGAAAGAAAGCTAACTTTGTGGTGTAATTTGAGCGGGTGGAGTTTTGATGTCAGATTGGGAGAGTTGATAAATCAGATTACTTTGGATTCAATTTTGTCCAGTAAGTATATGGAGCTAGAACCTCCCCAGATGTGAGAGCAGTACTCTGTACAAGGACGAATCAATCCTTTATATTGTTGAAGAACAGGTTTATGCACATAAACAAGCCATGAACACTTGTAAGTATTTTTAATAACATTGGGAAAATACTCATTTGGTTACAACAGAAATACATTATATATAAAACTCACAGCACAGGACCCGGGTCGAAATGAGCATTCTTCACCGATTGAGCGAATTTAGCTCAATTTATATCATTTTGAACAATAGGAGAATGATGATTGGGTCTTCAGAGTCGGAGGGGGTAGGGGGGAGGAGATTCTGATAAGGGATTAGGGAGGGGTAGAGTTGGGGGACAGAGATCGCTGATTAGGAAGCAAGAAGTAGGGGGGGAGCAGATTGGGGGCCGAGGAAGTTTGATAGCCCTTATCTTCTCAGCGGGTAACTTGATTACAGAGAAGTTCTGTGCTTTGTTTCAAAAAGTCTATTCCCCACTTAGTATTTACACAAGACTGCACATGAAAGATATGTATATCTTTCCATCACAAGGCAACTTTTGAGTCTGCCAGAGTTTCAGTTATACTCTTGAATTCCTAAGTTTGTAATGCATAGAAATACACACATCTCAATAATATAATTACTCCTTTTCTACAAGATCATTATGAACTAGAGCATAGTATTATTAAGATTCATCAAAGAACTAAACTATTTCTATCTCATTGTCATTACAATACATTTTATTAATTAAGTGGATCATGGACAAGTTTGAATTTGAATGCCTGCGATAACTCGCCTACTCCTGGCTTGCAGAGGTCTTCATAATTCTACAATCTCTCATTTTTTGTTTTTGTTTAAATTAAACAATTAATTTAAACAACAATTTACAAGGTACTCAAATTACAAAATTTGGATGTTCAATTTGCATACACCATCCACATGAGAAGATCTGGTCGTTCATAGGCGTTTTCTTGTTCGTTGATCCATCTGTTGTTGACAGTTCCATTTATTGTATTCAGGTGAGTCACTGTTGACCACGCGGCCATATGATGTTATCTGCAATGACTGACAGATGTTGTGCCAGCAGAAAGCATACGACACGCTGTTCCATCAGATTTTTTTTTTTTTTTTTTTTTTTTGTATACTGAATCGAGGCTCGTGAAAGAGCTAAAGATGTGCATTGCTTTAACATCAGTTAGCAGCACAAGTATCTCTGCAAACAAACTTTACCTCACACACATGCACAAATTTCCCAGTTCAAAATAAAGGTTATCACCATTATTTGCTTTATCCGTTTCAGCATTATCTGGGCGACCCTGTCAGCATGATTCGATGTTCAAAATCTGCAACATTTGATCATTATGATTCCAGGATGTTTTACTGCAAAGAGAATGCTGGAATTCTGTTTGAGAAAGAGACCGATCACTTGTGCGGTTGAAAATCAAGTGTGGACCATCTCCTTCTGGCGTCATGGTAGCACCTGCACTATTGTGTGTAGAAGGTGGGAAAGATCATAAAATGACCCTGCCCCGTAAGTAGCATCATTGCCACTCTTGCAGTGAGTCTTAGTCGACCTTGACAAAGGCTGTCATCCAGTTGCAGTTGATCTGCTTTTTCACACAATGTGAGTGGGCAGAGGGTGCAGATGAGATGTTGCTTGATCATCCAGACGATGCCAGGTGTGGGCCTGAGATGAAAGGTGCATCGATGGAGACATTAGGACCATCGTGTCCAAGTGGTCCATAGCCCATACCAGAAACACCCAACAGAGTCATGGAGGTCCAGTTTAGAAAAGACAAGGCCATCCACTTAAAACTCCACACTCGTCAACAGTCAAAGGCAGGACTTGGTTCCCTGGTCATCAATGGAGTAATGACATCCAGCCCAAGCATCCAGTTGGAGTAGAAACGCCCTTGACTGTTGACATTAATTCCCATTTGGCTGCTGCATCAATGGGTCTTCCAGGCACCGAAGTGAAGCAGGTGGCCGCTCTTAGCTCATGCATAACAGTGTGGTTCAGACGAATGGTCACATGAGTTCCCTGTGGTGATGGTGAACATCATTTCTCGAAATCTTCCAGAGGATGGTACCTTTGCCATGCTTTGGAGGGAGGTGTATGCCAAATTAACCCCTTCTATCCAGATTTACTGCTCGTAGCTCTTTCCAAAGCAGTTACCACTTCATTTATTTAAGTGCCAGCTGGTCTCTTCACCCAGCCATATCTGAGTCTGCTCTCCACACACTCTGAATTGGATAGAGTGAGTACACCTCAACATTAAGTTACCATGCTCTAACTGATCATGTTTATCTTATTACAGCTCCTTATTCAACAGTTTTCTGTTTTCCTTTGAAACATTCAAAGATTATATGTTCATATATATCACAAAGACATGAGCTCCAACATCAGATGTATATTTATAATGACAAAACACCAGATGTGTTTAACCTATGATATCCCCAACAATTCAGATATCTCTAACCTTCTGATTCATTAATTGACAATTTTAAATTATGTGGTCCTCGTAATACAAATCAATGAGGAATGTAATCACTATCTTACCTTCGAAATCAACAATTTTCCTTTTATTATGACCAAACAGGTATAAAATGAGTCCTTCATATATCTCACAAATGCTTAACTCGTGCATTTAAAATAATTAATTAATAATGGTTAAAATCACAAACAGGAATACCTAGCTCCAATCAGCGATGCACAATGTATTCATTATCATAGATATTCCCCACTTTTTTTCTTTTTTCTTTTTTTTTACTTTGGGGTTAATCAACAGTTTCTACAATCCTGTTTGATTTTAGAAAATGGTGCCTGAAGTTACATCAGATTTCCTGGTTTCAATCTTTGATGATATTAGTTCACTTGCCTTATAAGACCGACAATACATAACATCCTTTTGTCTTATCATTCTGAATCTGCACTGTCCATCTGTATCATTATTTGATTCAGTTGTATCATCTCTTTATCGAAGTCACCATAGGGGTCTTCCTCATCTGCGTTCACATTTAGTTCTTCTCCAAGCACCATTTCATGGTTCGTTATTTTGTTTAAACACAGTCACCAAAGCTTTTAAGCAAGCCACCATACGGGTGACTGTATTATTTACATCAGGATTATTGCTTTCTCAATTTTCAATTCAATAAACAGATATTCAAGTATCTTAGCTGTTACTTTTCCAAATATATATCTCTCTCTATCTCACAAAACATTTGTACAATCATGGAATTTTGCTCACATATACCTTAACTCTTATACATTTTGTTTACCGTCATACTTGTTTTTATTCTCAGATTTTACAATTTCTTTGGCTTTGCAAAAATTATATACATACATATATATACAGATCTTATTATTCATCCAATGGCTTTTTCACACCTGACAACTGTGGCGCTGTAACATTTTTATCAACCTTTGGAAATATCTTCCAAATCAATAAATTCCCTTTTTATTTACCAAATACTCATCTGCAAATTACGTATGCAATTACAGTTTGTTTGTTTTCAATTTGTTTGGGCTTGATGGACGTAGAAGTTGTTATTTTCATTACATTTTCATCACATTACCAAATTTAAAATCTGGGATTTCTGATTATATGGATGCACACTCTCAGGACATTTTAGGATGCTGTTAACATTCCACTGCCATAAATTAATTCCTTTTTCCACAATTTATTTATTAGAACAAATTGAGGATGTTATCCCCATCATATTCACTTATAGATTCATTGTTTTGGATCTGTCTTCCAACTTCTATTAAAACCACCTTTAGAGGTCATTTTTCCCCGCAAAGCGGGGGTTGGCCTTTTTCGGGAACCATGGTTGTTGTTTTTTTGGTCCCCTTTTTGAAGCAATGTTTTACGGCCGGATGACCTTCCTGAGGCCAACCCTTTTTGCCGCCTTTAACGACAAACAGGGAATTACCAGTGAACTGGTACTCAATTAGCCGACCTCGGAAGGATGACAGGCTGAGTCAACCCCTCTGGCGTTAATTCAGCAATCGACCGGGATTCGAACCCAGGATCCTAGGATCCTAAGCCGGCACCCTAGCCGCTAGCCCAACACCAGGGTTCCATAAGGAAGAATAATAGCTCTTAACCTTAGTAATATCTCCCTTAATTTACCCAGCATCTAAAAATTATTCACTCTCCATTCTCCTTCTGTTTAACCAGCGACTTTGTTTAAATTCCAAAGCTTCATTTGGTGAACCACATGTGCACAAACCACTGCTTATCCAGACTCTTTGTATGTTGTAGAAAATATCCAAGTAAGTGTTACTCCCTTTAGCTGTTTCTCATCTCCATTTATATGCAACTCGTGAGTACCAATGACACCAGTATGCAAATATAGGTGTCCCAAGTTATTAAAATATATAGTGCAGGTACACGTAACATCATGTTCTGATTTTTAAGGTCCGTAACAATGTGTTCGTGTTTGTCCCTTGGTTTGAGATTTACAATACATCCCGTTGAAAAGCTCACAGTAGTGGCTGAATATTCCCATTAATTATTTCTCTTGTGAGATTTTATAACATGACCAAAATGTCACTCAATCAGATTTATTTCCATTATTTTTATTATATTAATAACTAATAAAATCAACCAACTTCGTCCATTGCACAATATGATTTCTTCGTTTCCATTTTCCATCCTGCTTCATTTCTCATAAAATCCATATTTTATTAAAATCAATACGTTCAAGTCTGGTGTTGCATTTCCTTTATCAATTCAGCAAGATTTTACACATCAAAGTTCCCTGGTAGTTATCAAACTCAATCCTTGTATTGATATTACCATTTTCAGGGAGTAAAAAGAAATCTCCTAATAATCGTCCAGCTCATCTTATTGAGCTCTTCCCCATTGTCACATCCGTCTTTGTCAATAGACATATCGTTTACCCCTAACACACGTCCATAACTACAGCATAATTGCATTGCAACAAAATCCAACTTTATGTGTATCAGAAAGCCGTGAGCATTGAGTACTCTCCTCAGTCGATGTAAGATTCCTCACAAATTTGGCTAATTTTACTCCCAAAGGCATATCACTACCTTTTAATAGGTCAACCTCATATTCATAAATAGCTTTGTATCCTCATATGGTCGTTATCAAAAAATGGAATCCCAAGGTGACTCACAATCCCCTTCCCAATTCAAATGTGGAGGTGCAAATGTGTCTTTTATTTCATGAATATTTTATCTTGACCAGGCCATGTTTATTCGTTATTATGCAGGTATACTGCCATATTTAGAAATCTTTTTTTTTTTTTTTTTTTTTTTTTTTTTTGGAAAATACACAAACCAAACACACACACAAACAAAATACACAAACTCTTGCATTATGTACCCATGTTTGCGTTTGTGCATTATTATTTGCCTATCAGGGTGGGTTAAAGTCTGTCCCTTAATTTTTTGGAAACACAGAAACACAAACACAAACAGAATTTTTTTAGAAACACACACAATGTTAACATTTAGAGTTAGACCAACGTTTTTCCCCACAATAGATTATCCAGTGTTTTCCCATCTGGTCTATCATTATTAAAATGTGCAGCTCCCTTTTACCTTCCAAGGTCAATTCTCCCCATGTTATTTGACCCCAAAATTAATTACACATTTTCACATGCCAGATATACAATGCCAATTGTCCAAAAACCCCATGTGATCATCCTGTGACTTCCATGTGAGAATCATGTTATCATTAAATTTCATGTGACCTCCATAGCGTTCCCCATTAACTGGTAAATCGATTGTTCCGAAAATTGTCTTTCAGTTCTATTCACCATCATGCGCCCCGAAACACACGTGTAAATTTTGCAAGTCTGGGATTTTTTGAACTACATCCAATAATTTAGTCCAATCCAGGGTCTTTTAATTTAATTTTCCAAAATTTCCAATTCAAGTTTATTCTCTTTGTTTCTATGAAAATCCTTCATGAAAATTTGATGGAAATTCACTTTTTTTCAAATTCACTGCAAGTTCTCCAATGATAATGTCCAACCATGAACATTCCACGAACCCTGCAACAAATTTTCTCATACACACTCAAATTAGAACCTTGTCACGTATGATTAATCAAACTTGAACATGTGAATCACTGAAACAAAAACATGAAAAAGAGAAAAGATTAATCCATACATTTCCATGACCTCGCACCATCATCTTCTCTTTGCATCGAGTTCACCTTTCCCATCGTACTGAAAAAAATGCCTTCTGACAACAGCATTTTACACCTAGAATGGCACTCAGTAGAGAACACAACTCCACCTGGTTGGCCACATCACTTAATGGTGAAGAATCACTTCGACAAAAATCAAATAATTCTTGTATCCGAATCCATATTCAAATCTTTACCAAAATCGAATCATTTGTTCTTGTGAAATTCGCTGTTTCCCGACCAAAATTTGTCCAAATCTGTTCACGAGCTTTTGTCATGGAAGTCAGAATCCGCTAAGGAGTGTGCAACGACTCACCTATTCACACCTGTTGTAACATCTCCAGGTATCTCCCTTTCCAGACCATTTGGCGTGCCTGCAAATTACTGGAGATGTCGGCATCTGTTGGAGCTCCATTATGTCAGGCTCTCCGTGTTCTCCTGTTACCAACTCAGAAAAAGAGCTTCACATGATAAAAACATACTCACATCAGCACGAGCGCACACCTCCACCAGGCCGAACAAACCATGTTGTTATATCCAGCTGGTTGGCCGAACCGAGATTCGCTCCTGAATCAAAATCTAATCGGCTCGTTCTTATAACCTAATCAACTCGTCCATCAAATCTAGTCATAACTCGGCCATAACCTTTTACATTTCGAGTTCACAGACAGACAAACATGGGTGAAAATATGACCTTCTCCACCTGGATAAAATGGTCAAAACACCAGGAAAGGTCAGCAACAGCTATCCTTTAATCAACAACAACAGATGTATAAACCAATTTAATCCTCTTCGTTGGTCATCAACTCCATAATTACACCACCAAAAATCCAACAGAATCACCAGTTTAGCTCAATTCAGAGTGATTCTTCATTTTGCGAGCAGGAAGCGCAATGCTGTTTCCTGGGGGCGCACCTGGAAGTGACATGTGCCTCGCTATCCACTTGTTACCTCCGTCAGAAGAGAGGGTCAAATTAGTGTCTCCATTCTCATTCCGAGATTTATTTATTTTTTTTTTTATTTTTTTTTTGTATACAAGATCGAGGCTCGTGAAAGAGCGAACATTAATCACACAGAAAGACAAACAGACACATAAAACAAATAACATCGGGAGCGGTAGACAAGATGGGGAGAGAGGGGGAAGGACACAAACACAACATTTGAGAGCAGGGACCAGCTGGTTGAGCTGGGGTACTCAGCAGACAGGATGCATCTGTTTCCAAAGGTGGTGGGCTGTGCACCAACTGATGAGGTTAGCGTACACCGCCATCGATGACACCGCCACAAATGGCGGATTCATTCATCAATGAAAATCAATGAATAATGAATGAATGAAAAGAATGGAGAGAAGGAAAGAATGAGGGCCAAAGAAGAGGAATGAAGAAAAGAGGTTGCATTCCTCTTTTAACACACAAATTTAATACACAAAGAAAGATTGAACACACAAATTTGGGATTTTCTCAATTGACTGTTGGTTACATCATTTTCCTGTGGGCAACCCCAACACCATCAATTCGTTCATCTAGTCACAGACCATTAACATTAACAGACATTAACAGACATTAACAGACAGACAAACCATCATTTCATTTAAATTCATGCATGTAACAGTCATTTGCATGCAACTGCAGAATTAATCGAGCGACACGATTAATCGAGTATAACTTGAACAACAACCCGATGTCGGTTTGCAATTCAGCCGATTTCAACTTATTCAGCTTAACCTGATTCAATCAGAGTTGAAAACCGTTCTGTACTGACCCCGGTTCTATATTCAAATGGAGTTGTCAAAGCTGTTATATGAGCCTCGACTATTGTATCGACTATCGGCCGGTGGAGTGCGGGGGTCGGGTGTGGAGTAGGGGTGGAGGCTGGGGTGTGCGTCGCATGTTTAGGGGTGTGTTCAAACAGCTAGCAAGTGCTTGCCAAGCCAGCCGTTCCATTAACACCGAACAACGCTCATCATTGGTTCATGAAACACACCGCTTCAATCCACCAACCCGGTCATTACGTGATTCTGATAAGGGATTAGGGAGGGATAGATCTGGGGGACAGGGATCGCTGATTAGGAAGCAAGAAGTAGGGAGGGAGAAGATTGGGGGCCGAGGAAGTTTGATAGCCATTATCTTCTCAGCGGGTAACTTGATTACAGAGAAGTTCTGGTCTTTGTTTCAAAAAGTCTTCAAAATATATATAAAAAATTATTAACGGGTAACTTTTTTCAAAAAAATGAAATTTCAAAATTTCTCTAATGTGTGGATTCCAGGATAAATTTTATGTTACGGTAATACCTAGTAGGTTTATGGAATCACATGGTGTAATTGCCGAGCTTTCAAAGAAGATTGGAGAGTTTAAAGAGAGTTGGGAACACTGAGTTTTTGAAGCATTAAACTTAACCTAATTACATTTGCCCCATTGGGAAATCTTGTCCAAATCTGAATTTAAAGAGGTGGCTGTGATCAAACGAGATGCAGATCGAATGAGGGAAGATGGGCAGATGGGAAAAACATGGAGGAATGTAATGTCAAATCATCAACATACGAGTGCATTTGATTATTTTCAGAATAAAAAGGTCATTGATAAAAAGAAGGAAGATTGTCAGAGACAGGACAGAACCCTGATGGACACCACTGTTGATGGGGAAGGAGGAAGACGTTGAACCATAAACATTTATGGAGACAGAGCAGTCGGAGAGAAAGCTCGATATGAGAGAGCAGAGTGAATGAGGAAAGCTGAAAGAGGGAAACTTGGATATCAGACCCCGATGCCAAACTCAATGCACAAGGAGGAATGTGTCTCTTGTCTGTTTGACTTGCTTGTGTCCAGATAGGGGGGTACTTTTTTGACTGCATGAAAAGAGATTATTGGGGGGGGGCATGAGATTCTGAGGGAATATCTGAGGGAGATGGAATGTTTGTCATGCAGTGTGGAATTAGAGGAGAAAAGAGAACCAAAAAGAGTTGCTCTGTCAGTCAGAGATACAGCTATGGTATCATCCGAACGGAAAAGTGAAGGTCAGGTAGAGCGACAGAAGTTGTTGGTGACACGTTTAGATGAGTCCCAGAAAGATCTATAAGTGGAAGAAGATGAGAGACTGTCACATTTATTTTGGATAAAGGAATGCTTTGCCTCACAAATAACATGTTTGCAATAATTTCTGGCAGATATGCAAGCTGAATGAGAGTTGGAGGAAGAGGACTTTTTCCATGTCCTTTTTGCCGCATCCTTTGCACGAAGAATGGCCGCACAGCAGGAATTAAAGAGCCAAGAGTTGGTAGGAGAGATAAACTTGAAAGAGAAGGGGATATAAGCTTCCATTACTGCAACAATAACCTCAGCTGTACGTTCAGCAGAGATGGAGGCATCGCCTGAGGAGAGGCAGTCGTCTTTCCATGGAAAACCAGAAAATAAATTTCGTAAACAAGTCCAGTTGGTGCTATTGAAGTGCGAATACTGGTGTTTCGTCGGAGCAGTCGGAGGAGAAGTGGTGGTAAGCAAAGTGATGTTCCAAGGTTGTGTTCAGAAGAACCAATTGGAGGTGAAATTGTGTAGCTGCAACGCAACGGATTGGAGATGAAGAACAAATCCCAAGTATTGGACGAGTGGTCATGACGATCTGGGATATGGGTCGGGTGGGTAATAATCTGTGCCAAATCATTGAGGATGGAAAATATAAGAGCTTCAACTCTCCCAACTCCGTGTGCGATGATTTCAACCACTCCCTGTGGTGTACATTGAAGTCTCCTAAATCGAGGAATTCTGCTTGAGGTTCTTCGGATGTCACGGCCTCATTGCAGGAATTAAGATCGTCAAAGAAAGCGACAAAGTTTGTGGAGTTGGGAGAGCAGAAAGTGAAACAGAGAAAAATAGTGATGGTCGGGAGACAAATCTAAAGCCAGATCTGACATCAAAGTTTGGAGATTTGGGGTCCACGTGGCGTGCAGCAGACGTGTTGATGTTGGAGTAGATAACCCTAACCCTAACCCGACCCTAACTCCTCCTTTGAAGCGGCATCGTGAATGAAGATTGCAGCTTGAAATGTAAAATGAATTAACAAGAACATTATGTGACAATTGGGTCTCTGAGAGAAGCAAGACATGAGAAGAGGTACCTGCTGGTAATTTTGGTGGCCATTTCATCAAAATGGCCACCATGTTGAATTTCGAGTTGGCTAATCGACTGTATTTAAAGATTATCTCCATAAGAGCATCACTGCCAAGAAACAGTAATTACAATGGAGGAAGAGCATGATGAT
Organism: Myxine glutinosa; assembly: GCF_964187855.1. Lineage (NCBI taxonomy): Eukaryota > Metazoa > Chordata > Myxini > Myxiniformes > Myxinidae > Myxine > Myxine glutinosa. The sequence goes on from NC_136261.1 coordinate 400,138,161, forward strand.
TGTGATTAAGAACAACGGATTTTTTTTTCTTTTACCTCAGCTTTGTCGTGTCTCTCTCTCTCTCTGTCTTTCCCCCTCCCCCTCTCTCTCTCCTGTGGTAATAAACGTTTTGTTCATTAAAACCTGTACGTGGTCATTCGAGGTACGGGACTTTGCCATTAATCGCGACTGAATTGGATTTTAACCCTCTGGAGTCTCCTATTAAACCATTACATTGTGGTGCGGGAGCACACACGTTGAACAAAGGTAGGCGACCACGCTTTGGTTATTATCGAGCTCTTTATTCATTGCTCACTCATCCGCACTGACGTGCGCGCGGCAGCGAGCCCACGTATCTTTCTCCAGGCCACGCCCTACTTGGGGCGTGGCCGCCACCCGCTGGTGCGCGGAATTATGTCTCTGCGCCAGCGAGCCGTCGTGTCCGCCAAACGCGCCCCCCCAGAATTCCCGCGCACCTGAAGGGTCAGCTTGCGGGGCAACCGGATGACCCGGCCAAAGCGCCCACGGGCGGCTGGCAGCGTCTGGGATGCCGGGATTCCATCGGGGATGCCTCCGGCGGCATCTGGGATGGGTGCAGGAGAGGGGGGTGGCGTGACGGCGGGGTTGGGTGGAGCCAGGGGTCCGCCCGCCGGGGGGCGGCCCCGACACGGGGGCAGAGCCGCTGGCGGAGGGTGGTCCAAGTAGAGGTGGGCCGGCTTGAGGCGGTCCATGGAGACGTGGTCCGGAGCACCACCAATGTCCAGGGTGAAATGCTCCGCCCCGGTCTCCAGCACGTGGAAGGGCCCGTCGTATGGGAGCCGCATCGGTGTCCGGTGGGCGTCGTGGCAGACGAAAACGTACTCCGCCGTGCGAAGCTCCGGGGTGACATGCGTTGGCGGGCAACCGTGGTGCGCCGTCGGCACCGGGGAGAACCTCCGGGCGGTCTCCTGCAGGGCGGAGCGCTGCTGCGCCACGGACCATGGTGCTGTGGAGTCGGGGAGGAACTCGCCTCGCACCCGCAGCGGTTGTCCAAAGAGCAGCTCCGCCGCGGATGCGTGCAGGTCGTCCTTGGGCGCCGTCCTGAGGCCAAGCAGGACCCAAGGGAGCCTGTCGACTCAGCCGCCATCGCGGAGGCTGGCCCGGAGCGCGGCCTTCATGGCGCGATGGAAACGCTCGCACAGGCCGTTGGCCTGTGGGTGGTAGGCCGTGGTGCGATGCAGCTGGACGCCGAGCCCCCGCGCCACCCCAGAGCTCCGAGGTGAACTGGGGGCCGCGGTCAGACGAGATGTCCGAGGGGGCACCGAAACGGGCAACCCAAGTGGCGATGAACGCCTGCGCGACGTCCGCCGCCATCGTTGCTGCCAAAGGCACGGCCTCCGGCCACCGGGTGGTGCGGTCCACCATGGTGAGGACGTGGGTGAAACCCCGCGAGGGGGGCAGAGGTCCCACCAAGTCCACTTGAACGTGGTCGAACAGACGTTCGGGCACCACAAACGGGGCCAGCGGGGCCCGGTTGTGGCGGTGGACCTTCGTGCGCTGGCACGCGAGGCACGTCCTGGCCCAATCGCGGACGGCCTTCCGGAGGCCATGCCAGACGAACTTGTTGGCGACCAGCTTTTGGGAGGCCTTCGTGCCCGGGTGGGACAGGCCGTGGATGGCGTCAAAAACCCGGTGCTGCCAGCCAGCGGGCACGATGGGGCGAGGCCGGCCGAGGGAGACGTCACACAAGAGGGCCGCACCTGCACCGTCGAACGGTACCTCGGCGACGCGGAGGCCCGTGATGGCGGTCCGAAAAGCCTGGACGGCGGGGTCGGCGGACTGGTCCGCCGCCATCCGGGCATAGTCGATCCCGAGGTGGACCGCGTGGGCAAGGGCCCGGGAAAGGCATTCCGCCACTGGGTTGTCCTTCCCCGCGACGTGCCGGATGTCCGTCGTGTACTCGGACACAGCCGAGAGGTGACGCTGCTGCCGGGCCGACCACGGCTCGGCGACCTTGGCCATCGCGAAAACCAGTGGCTTATGGTCGACGAAGGCCGCAAACGGGCGGCCCTCAAGCAGATGGCGGAAGTGCCGGACCGCCAGGTGGAGCCCGAGCAGCTCGCGGTCGAAGGCACTGTACCGCCGTTCGTGCAGGCGGAGCTGCCGGCTAAAGAACGCCAGCGGCTGCCAAGCCCCCTTCACCCATTGCTCGTGCACAGCACCCACCGCATAGTCCGACGCGTCGGTGGTGAGGACTATTGGTGCATCGGGCGCCGGGTGCGCGAGCATGGTGGCGTTAGCCAAGGCGAGCTTCACGCCCGCGAACGCCGCGTCCATCGGCTCAGTCCAGGCAACATCGCCTTTGCCCGGCTTCCGTCTGGTGGTATCCGCAGATGAGGTCCACCTTGGAGAAGAGGGACATGTTCGCCAACCGGGCGGTAAAGTCTTGGATGTGGGAGACCGGGTAGCGGTCGGGGGTGGGAGCATCGTTGAGGCGGCGGTAGTCGCCGCATGGCCGCCACCCGCCACCGGGCTTGGGCATGATGTGCAGCGGCGATGCCCACGCGCTGTTGGAGTGCCGGACGATGCCCAGTCGCTCCAGCGTGGCGAACTCCCCCTGCGCCACGGCGAGCTTCGCCGGGTCGAGGCGGTGCGCCCGGGCGTAGACCGGTGGCCCGACGGTGGGTATGTGATGCTCCACCCCGTGCTTGGTGGCCACCGCCGAGAAAGTGGGCCGCGTGAGGGCCGGGAAACTGGCGAGGAGGCGGGTGAACTCGTCCGCTGCCGGAAGCGTGCAGACCAACCTTGCCGGAACCTAACCGCTCAGCAAGCCGCTTGGCGAGCCGCTCGGGGAGCCACCCAGGGAGCAGCTCAACGAACTGCTCAGCGTGCAAGCGAGCGAGCTGAAGGTTTCGGCCTGGAAAAGGCCTCTGTGCCTCACGTCCACCAGCAGCCCATGTGCACAGAGGAAGTCCGCTCCGAGTCGGCCCATGGGGACACGAGCGGTAACGAACGACCACTGAAAGCGCTGCCCCCCGAACCGCAGCGAGAGGCAACGCTTCCGGAACATGCGGATGGGCGTGCCGTTGGCGGCAAGCAAAGCGGGGCCCTGGCCCGCAGCTTGCCGGTCGGACGCGGAAGCAGGGAGGACGCTCACCTGCGCTCCCGTGTCGCACAGGAAGCGACGACCTGAGGAGGTGTCCGTTATGAACAACAGGCTGCCAGTATGGCCGACGCTCATGGCAGGAAGCGAGCGCCGGCCTGGTCGTTTCCCGACCTGCCAAAAGTACAAGGCGGGCAACAGGACCTGGCCTTGTGGCCGAACCTGGCATGGAAATGGCACCAGGTCTGGCCCGGTGGTGGTCGCCGCGCCGGTTGCGACGCCGGTGGTGGGCGGGGCGTGGCGGTGGCCACGCACGGATCTGCCAAACCTACGCCGCGCTCGGAAGGAACCGAACGCCATGCCACGCGGCGATCCGCCAAACCTACGCCATATTCGGGAGGATCCGAACGCCATGCCATATGGCGATCCGCCAAACCTACGCCATGCTCAGAAGGATCCGAACCACATGCGCCGTGCACGGCGCCGGGACCCACGACGGCCGTGCTATATGCCGGCCACACGTCGTGGGCTGCGAAGTACTTGTCCGCCTCCCTGGCCAGGGCCCGCGGTTCCGTAATGGTCGACCCGGCCAACGCGAGCCGTACCTGTACAGGCAGCGTGCGGAGGAAGAGAGCACGGAACAGGAAATCCGCGCGGCCGTCGCCGAGCAGGGATAGCATGTAATCCATGCGAGCGGATGGGCGTGTGTCGCCGAGGGCGGGAAGGTCCAAAAGACGGTCGGCGCGGTCGGCCTCTGGGAGGCCAAACGTATCGAGGAGCAGCTGCTTGATCGCCGCGTACTTGCCCTCGTCCGGTGGGTGCCGGAGGAAGGACACGACACGCGCGGCCGTGCCGGAGCCAAGGGCAGCGACCACGTAGAAGTACCTCGTGTCGTCCGCCGTGACGCCCCGGAGCTGGAATTGGGCCTCGGTTTGAAGAAACCAGGTGTCGGCCTGCGCTTCCCAGAACTCCGGTAGCTTGATCGCGTTGATGGCCATTGCGCGTTCGGGGGTTCAACTACGGTTGAACCAGTCGGAGGTCACCAGTGTGGTGCGGGAGCACACACGTTGAACAAAGGTAGGCCACCATGCTTTGGTTATTATCGAGCTCTTTATTCATTGCTCACTCATCCGCACTGACGTGACCGCGGAAGCGAGCCCGCGTATCTTTCTCCAGGCCACGCCCTACTTGGGGCGTGGCCGCCACCCACTGGTGCGTGGAATTATGTCTCTGCGCCAGCGAGCCGTCATGTCCGCCACAACATAACCTTTCCAGTCTACTGCCCATTTAGGTCATTGGCATTTTTAATGCCTATTTCACAAATGGTCCATTTGCAGGAGGAAAACTACCAGTGAGACCCCTAAGACCACATACCATCACGTAGGGTATTAAATGTCCTTGCACTTTACGAAGGTCACCAAGGTCATTCAAAGTGAAGGTCAAGGTCACAAGCTCAGTAAATGGCTGATTTGACATTTTCATGCTTTTTCAGTCTGCCTTCACACATCATTATAAAAATATAGTGGACAGCAAGGATGTTTTTTCACATAAAGGACCTCAGCAGGGACAAAAAATTCAATGTGATAAAGTTTCATAAGTTTCCATGGAGTTGCTGGGGCACAGCGGCACATTTAGTGAGGGACGAGACCAATTTTCTTTTGGGTATTTCTCAGGTCATGCATTAGAAATAGTGCAATACATCTTTGCCATCACTATTTAGGATGAAGATTGCCAGTTACACCCCAAAGACCATATACCATCATGTAGAGAATGAAATGCCCTTGCAGAGTATACAGGTCATCAAGGTCAAGGTCACAGGGTCACAAATTGGCAGATTTGCCATTTTCAGGCACTTACCCATCACTAACAGGTTGTGAAAGACTGCAAGAGAAACTTGACAAGCAAAAACTTTATTTTTATTTTTAGAGCAAGGAATCCAACACAGGAATGTTTCAGGTGACAGCACATTTACAGCTCACGGGCTTAATTAAACTTTATTTAATACGACACGGGCTTAATTAAACTTTATATATAATTTACACTTGACCCAAAGAAAGCCATGGGAAATCTGACGTAACAAAGCTGAACGGTGTATAATCAGCAGAGGCCTATACTAGCGTAATGGTAGGCCAAGATGGATTGTTTTGGCTCTTGAATGGATTATCGACTTTTATTATTAATGTTATATGGCAAAGTCAGTGGGACTCCTCCCCTAAGGGGAGGTGGTGTCACAAGGTGCATCCATCGATCGTGTCCTTGGGGTCGTCTCCCCGGCTCCCTCGCAGGGAGCAGTATCTATCTTATCTCGACTTAGAATTGGTCATTGTTCTTTCAATTTTTATCTTCACAGGATCGGGCGCCATCCCTCGGGGTGGTGCGATCGGTGTAAGGTTCCCGAAGATCTGGACCATGTTTTTTCTTTTTGTCCGCGTTATAATAATGCGAGATCTCGTCTTCAGCTTCCTGTCCGCGGAATGGGGATCATGTGGTAAGATCTGCAGGAAGCCTTTTGCTGGCTGGATCTGAAACATCCTGGGTTTTGTAGATCAGTTTTAAAGTTCATCAAAGATACGGGGTTAGCAGTGTGAGGCTCTAGTTTTCCTCGTGTAAACCTCCTGGTTTGGTTTTGTTTGGATGGTCGGGTGCGTGGCGTATATAGAGCCTCGCGGCTCTGAAAGCGCCATTAAACCTTTAAAAGAAGAAGAAGAAGAATATGCAGGCCACATCATTTCGTCTCGGCCTTGGGTAGGTGGAGTCAAGAGACATAAGTGGGTGTGTTCAGGCGGCTGATCGACCAATCGGTGCACACTTCAAAAATCCACCCCCACGACGTCGACGATCCGCACCAGCAACGCAACGCGAAGCTCTTGAAGATCTCCGACATGTTGAAGGTGAAACACGTGCGATTTATTTATTTATTTTGAATCTCTCGATGTGAGTTCCTCATGCACAATGGAGTCGGTGAGAGCTCGGAGCGGCCTCGGTCTTGTCCCGGCCTGGTTGAAGATCCAGGGTCTATCAGAGGAGTCTCTCCGAGCTCTGGTTACGGAGATGGGGATCGAGATCTTCGGGGCTCTCTGTGCCCGAGCCGAGCCCGCTCCGGTGAGGGTTCAACTCTGTGCTTTGGCCACACGAAAGTTCACCTTCACCATGTACGCGGAGCTCTGTTGGCGCATGGAAACGTGCCGTGCGGGGCGAGGAACGGGATGGACCGTCGCAATGGAGACGGGACGACCAACTGGAGACATGCGCATCAAGGTAGAAGAATCGGACTCGTTTGTTCCTGAAGATGACAGAGGAGACCTGGAGGATGGTGAGTTGTAACAATTATGGACATTTTGTGATAAACTTTATTTGAAACCGTCATATATATATAAACCTACATTTGGAAAGTCCATTCTGAGGTTGCAAAAGTCCTGATGCCCTGATTCACCACCCACACTAGAGTCCCTGTGTATATAGAGTCCCGACGTGGCAGGTCCGAAAGATTCTGATCACATGGGCCGTGTCGGCCATTTTGTTTGCAGCGACGTGAGTCGGTCGGTTCCGAGGAAGTAATGAATATCACATGATTGCATTGTGATCTGGTGGCAAAATATGAAGAAAAAAAAAAGCATCAGCATGGGTGAAAGACCTTTTTCTTGATGGCCAAATAAAATATAAATGAAGTAAGTCTATTTCATTGTTATGCTTTTACTCCTTACTTGGGGGGCCCCGTTGGTCCATTGGACCAAATTTTTATTGGTCTTCACCTCTGGGGAGCTTACCTGCCTGCCGGACTTCGAAGGGGGGGGGGGGGGAGGTGGGGGAGGGTCTTTTGGATCATCTGGGTCTTTTGGCTCTTCGGGGCCTTTTTTTGTTTAACATCCATTCATTCATTGCACAAGATCGAAGCTCGTGTAAGAGCTGACATTAATCACATAAAAACAAACTGACCAAAAAAACATATGATTAAGAGAGCGGGAGACAAGATGGGGAGAGAGAGGTAAACACACAAGTATAACAGTAGAGCACAGGGACATCGGGAGATCTGTGGAAGGGAGAGGGCTTGGGAGGAGGCAGCATGGGAAAGGGGGGGTGGGGGGGGGGGAAGAGGTATAAAACACATGGAGACTACTCGGACTTCAAAAAAAGAAGTAGGTATTTCAAAAAAGTGGATCTGGGGTGAATTAACGGGGGTAGAAAAGATCAAGATTGTGGATGGGGGAAGATAAGAGATGGTGGTGAACAGCTGTTTTAAAGACCTGGAGGGAGGAGTGGGATTGAAGGGAGTCGGGGAGTTTGTTCCAGAGGTGGGAGAAAAGGGGAATGAAAGAGTGAAGGTGAGCAGAGAGCCTAGACTTTGGCAGTTTAACCATAAGAGGGTTGCAGGCAGATCTTGTGCGTCCTGCAGGAATATTTGGTGGACAGAGCACAGACAGACCTGGGGGAGCAAGGCTGGAGAGGAGTCGGTAGAAGACAGAAAGACCACCAACTTGCCTGCATTGAGCGAGTGAAAGCTCCTTGGAGTTGGTTAGCTTCTGAAAGCTTTGGTTTCAACAGCGTGAAGACGAGCTAGGTGTGAGGCAGGAGCACCAACCCAGAGGCGAGAACAGTATTCCATTGCTCTGCAGATGAAAGCCTTGTTTGTGGTGAGGAGCTCAGGTGTGCCAAGGAAGGACTTCGCATGACGGAGGATGCCCAGTGGTTTTGGTTTTGGAGGACTGGTTTTGGTCTGGTTTACCAGGTTTTGGTTTTGGTTTTGGAGGCCAACTTGGAAATGTGGTTTTTCCCAGGAAAGATCATGGCAGATAGTGAAACCCAAAAGCTGAAGTGACAGAACGTCTTGGAGAGGATTGTCCAGAAAGTAGATGGGAGAATTGTCCAGTTGGTCTTTTCGGAGAGACTTGGTGAGAGTGTGAGATTAGTCAGGATTGAAAGACATGTCCACTTCTTTGACCAGTCTTTGATTTTGTCCAGGTCTGCAGAGAGTGAGGAGGCTGCAGACTGCCGATCTGAGGGATGAGGTATGGAGCGGCAGAGAGTGGAGTCATCAGCAAAGAGACAGAGAGGATTTTCAAAAGAGTCAGAGAGATCATTGATGAAGACCAGAAAAAGCACAGGGCTCAGAACACTGCCTTGGGGAACTCCAGCCTGAACAGGAAGGGAAGATGAGAGAAACCCATTCAGGGCCACACGTTGACTACGACAAGAGAGGAAGTCCGCAAGCCATGCGTGAAGATTTCCATGGATACCATAGGAGGAGAGTTTGGTGAGCAGGGCGGGGTGCCATACCGTACCGTATCAAAGGCACGTGATATGTCAAGGGAGACAGCTCTAATTTCCTGTTTGGCATTGAGGACCTCAATCCATTATTGACACAGCAGAAGCAGCATGTCCAGAGTAGAGTGACCTGGTCTGAAACCAAATTGATGATCAGAGATCAAGCCATTGGAGAAGAGGAAGGATTTGATATCCGAAGCAATGATGGATTCCAGGACTTTGCTGACAATTGGGAGCAGGCTGATTGGACTGTAGTTGCAAGGATCTGTTTTTGCAACTTCTTTGTGTAAAGTGGTAATGTTGGCTGATTTCCAAGCTGATGGTGGTAGACCTTGAGCAAAAGAGAGGGTGAAGAGAACAGAGAGAAAGTGTGAAAGTCTGGCAGAGCAGGATTTTAAGAACCGTGGCCTGATGCCGTCTGGTCCAGTTGCAGAATGCGAGTCGGGGATTGACAGAAACTTCTGCACCTCGTCAGGAGAGAAGGAGACAAAGTCCAGGAGCAGCTGGGTACGACTGGGTATGGTGGGTACAGAGAGAGATGTGGTTGGGACACAATATTTCGAGGCAAACACAGAGAGCAGCAGACATTTGCATTCAGCTTTTTAACATGTTGAGTCAGCTGTTCAGCCATTTGAGGTAAGGGAGGGCATGGAGGGGAAACAAACACCAGAAACAGATTTTACGAGACACCACCAGAATTGGGAAGAGGGAGACAGGTTTGAGAATTCAGTCTTGAGAGTGGAGAGATATTGTTTCCTGGCTCTCCTGAGAGTGGAAACACACTTGTTCCGGGCTTTGTTAAAGGAATTGGATTTCCTTCCATTGGATTTGCCTTCCAGGAGGCAAAGGCAAGTTGTTTCAGGGCAACTGCCTCACCACAAGATTCCGTGTACCATGGACGGGAGGAAGTGTATGACAACTGAAGACGAGATGGGATAAATCTGTGCAAGAGAGGGAACAATTTACTTTGGAAGAATTCCCAGGATGAGTTGATGTCAGGCAGTAGAAATGGGAGAACAGTCCAGATGAATGATGGCTCCTTGAAGTCCGTGCCTGTTGGCCTTTGTGGAATGTCAGACTCGTCGATGCTGAGGAGGCTCTGTGAGAATGGCCAATGAGATGTGCACTTTAACAAGCATGTGGTCAGATGAACCGATTGGAGCAGAAGAAGAGCAGCAGACATTTGCAGGGAAGTTTTTCCTAACCAAGTCTCGAAGAGAAGATGCTCTGTTGACTGAGATCTGGGTCGGGTCCAGTTGGTCGCAGAAGTCCTTTGCTGAGGAGACATGGCTGGTGAGAGAGGTACCCACACCCAGCCAGCTGGCATGATGACAGTTGAAATCACCACATATGAGGAAGAGAGAGTTGGGATGAGGAGATGGAAGTTGGTCCATGTTATCAGACAGCGAGATGTAGATGGAGTCATCACTGTTTGGTGGATGGTACAACAGACAACACACATATGAACAAAAGGTGGGAGCGAAGGGGAAGCCATAGTTCAAGGTACTTCTGGGGGTGAGGTGGAAAGAGGGAAGTGCAGGCAGAGTGAAGAAGAGAGTTTTTGATAAAAATAGCAACCCCACCTCCAGGATGAGGCTCAGGTCTATCATACCGTAGGAGGGAGTAACCAGGGAGAGATATTAAGGAATCAGAGACATTCGGAAGGAGGAAAGTTTCTGTTAAGCAGATCAAGTCTGGTTTGTCAGAAACAACCTGAATGGAGAGATCAATCAGGTTTGAGCGAAGGCCCCGGATGTTTGAGATCTATCCCGTTAATGAAGAGGAAGGGCGAGCATCGGATACATGACGAGGGAGAGGAGGGGTAGGGTAAGATGTGGTGGTGCAGGAGGAGGTAGGGGGAGCAGTTGATAGTGTGTCGGAGATTTCAGAATAGCAAGGAGAAAGGGAAGGATGAGGAGGACAAAAGTTTGATGGTGATTGAGTGAGGCACAGTGAGGTGTTGTTTAAGGGGGGGGGGGCAGAGTGAGGAAGAAGGTTGGAGGAGATGGAAATGGAGGTGAGAGTTGGAAGGGAGAGGAATCGGGGAGGACGCTTTGAGGAGGAGGGGTAAGAGGGGAGCATTGCAGAAAAAGGAGGACAGGGAGTTCTGAAGGGGAGGGTGGAGTTTGGGAGGGGAGGGGTGAGGGGTGAGTTTAGGAGAGGAGGAGCGAGGGGGGATTTAGGTCGGAAGGGGCAAGGGGGGAGATTTGAAAGGGATGGGTGAGGGGGGTGTTTAGGAGGGGAGGAGTGAGTTTGGATTTTAGAAAGTGTTGGACAATGAATGGAAAACGAACATTTATTGCAAAATGATTTTCTTGTGATTTTCGAGTCAGAGATCTGTTTGAAAACGTTGGAGGATGGGTGGCATGCATGTGAGTTTTGGGAATGTAGAAAGGAAGAGTTGGAAGATGGAATTTTTATTTGAAATGAAGAGATTTGGTGAGCAAATCGAATACAACCTTTTAATGAAGAAGAAGAAAAATGTGTTATAATATATGACAGAATATAACATTTCAGGGGAAAGTTTAAACACTTTCAAACTAAACCGTGAAAACTATGTTGGGAAATACCCGAAATGAGGACATGAAGGATTCCGAAGGGGGGTTAATGAAACCAGGACAGCTTCAGATGCAGGAACAGAAGAATATGAGATTGACAGTCAGGAAAGCAGAGCACGAAGGAATAGTGAGGTGTTTAAGTAAAAATGTGTTGGAACGGGAGGAGAGGCCTGCTTTTAAAATTCTTCGGTGATATGTTTTTTTGGAAGGTGAGGTGAAAGTGGATCAGAGGAAGAAGGAGAAAGTTGAAAGAGTATGGTGAAAATTAGCAAGAATTGCAGAGGTGTCTTTTCACTGGAGAGGATTGAGTTAGGAAGGAAGGAGAGGAAAAAAGAGAAAAAAACGTGTGGGATGAAACACGTGGTCGAAGAACGAACCAACAAAGAAGGGAATAATAATTTACTTATTTTTGAATTAAGATTTTAAACAAAGGCCAGAATTTTGGGTGTTCTGCGACTTTTGGGTCTTCTGAGTCTTTTGGGTCCTCGGGAACTTTGGGTTCTCGGGATCTTTTGGGTCCTCTGCATCTCAGGGGTCTTAAAGGGTTTCAAAAGTTGAAGGGGTCTCAGCAGTTTTAAGAGTTAAAAGTAAATTTGAATGGCCTGCAATTAATAGACACAAAAAGAAACACACACACACACACACACACACACACACACACACACACACACACACACACACACACACACACACACACACACACACACACACACACACACACACACACACACACACACACACACACACACACACACACACACGATTCATCGATATACAACAACAACAGGCATTTTAAGGCCATTTTCCCTGCTATAGCGGGGGTTAGCCTTGCGGGCCCCATGACAATCTTCTCCATTTTGCCCTATTTTCTGCATCTCCCCTTGTTAACCCCCTTGCCCGCATTTCTTCTTCCACCACCTTTGGCCAAGTCTTTCTCGGTCTTCCCCATCGTCTACTTCCTTCCACATTCATTTCCATCACTCTTCTCAACCAGTCACTTTCATCCTTCCTCAACACATGACCAAACCATCTCAAACTTTTTCTCTTCGCAGCATCCATCACAGGCTCTATTCACATCATCTTTCGCAATTCATCATTTGTCTTCCTCTCTCTCTCAACGGGACTCCACACATCCACCGAACCATTCGCATTTCCACCCTTTCCAGCCTTCGTTGCTGCTCTACGTTAATTACCCATGTCTCGCTTCCAGAAATCATAACACTTCTCACACGTGCAGCATACACCTTTCCCTTCAGCTTCAACGACACTCCCCTCCTCATCAGCACGCCACTCAGTTCCCGAAACTTCTTCCATGCCCATCTTGCTCTAGCAACCGTTGCCGAGTCTGATCCACCTTCTCCATTCAACATGTGTCCAAGGTAGCGAAATGTTTTCGCACCTTCCAGCTTCACACCATCTCCAAGATCCAACTCAACATTTCCTCCATCTGCAGCTCCTTCTGTGCACAACATACACTTGAATGTAGCTGCCACACTGGTAAATGACCCTCTCAAACCACTACATTTTTGATGAACCCACTCAGTGCATATTATACTTTGAATGGAGTTCACTCCGACACCCTTCCTGCACACAGCACACGGCCACTTCCCAGTTCTTTCCACCTCACCACATGCTTTACCACAAGCCATCACCTTCGTTTTTCTGATATTCACCTTCTCACCTTTTGTCTCCACACATGTCTCCTTTCATCCATAAAAATAAAAAAACCTCCTTACATCCTCATCCTCCTCTCCTTACATCCATATATAACAGAATAATTATTTATTTAATATTCACTCGTTCCTCATGTTCACTTTCTTTCTTTTTCCATTTGTGTTTCCATCATTGTCTACTCTTCACCTTTTTATCTACTTGTTGCATTTCTTTGCCCAGCTTCACTTCCTTTTCCTTTTCTCTCTATAACGAGAAATTTACTTTGTGGACATAGATGATGTTACATTATTTCAGAAAAATGAACTAAAAAAAATGATCGAATCGTCATCTTGGATTCAGGGAAAGTTTGATGAAGTGAAAGAGCGACCATGCTGATGATTTTCTTTTTCACTTAGTTAACTTTTTGCTATAACTTTTTGGAGTTAACTTTTTGCTATTTTTCTACTCCTCTCTTATCAGCCGTCTGATTGTTCTGAAACTTGACACATGAATACAAGACAGTAGCTCGCACAATCTTCGATTTTTCGGGTTTCGATTTTGGATCATGTGAGCCCCCAGGGATGGAGTGTTACCCCCCAAAACTTAGGATCTTGACTCGACTGATTTACCAACTGATTGCTCTGAAACCCGATACAGCCCTTATTCTTGATGGACTGCACAAAAGCACTAATTTTGCTGACAGCTTGGTTGCCTGCCCCTAGTGGGCGGCCAAGGTGGCCTTGACACGCACACTCGCCTCTAAGTTGTCTCGGTCATTCATCAATGTGTGTGCCTTCTCTCCGGTGGATGTTGAATGGAGCATCGCATCGACCGGTGTTAGTTGATGGATGTTAAATATCCAATGGTGTCCTTCGTGAAGAGTAATTGAGCTGTCAGCACCATGAACAAATAACAAATTCCTGCCCGAACCGACAGGGGGCACTGCATCAGCGGCAGAGCCATGTCCTCACCTAATGGTGCTACGCACAGCCTGCTGCAGATGAATGAAGAAGAAGACCTATCCCTAAACCGTATCTATCCCCTAACTTAACTTGTCTTTTATCCACCCCTTCAATCTCTTACCAATTCGTTTGGGGTTTTAAACCAAACCATTACCCCAGACAGGGAAGACATTGTCTGTTTGTTTGTGGGTTTTATAGTGGCATGACAGTAAACACGTACTCTTAAGTCCTGCTTCCTATTCCTCCCATTCGTAAAGACGCGCTCTTTGCTGGTAATAAAGTAAACAAATTGTTATGAATTTCAAAGAAGATATGATATCCATATTTTGTGTGAAAGGTGGTGTGTTGTTTGCGATGTACCCACTCGCCCTTCTTTCCTCACTATTCCTGTTACCATTTCCACGACCGTACTACCTCCCTCATCCCCTCTCTTGCCCTCCCCCCCACCCATCTTTCCATTTCACTCCTGCACCCAAACACCTTCCAGTGTGTGTGTGTGTGTGTGTGTGTGTGTGTGTGTGTGTGTGTGTGTGTGTGTGTGTGTGTGTGTGTGTGTGTGTGTGTGTGTGTGTGTGTGTGTGTGTGTGTGTGTAACTGTGTAACTGTGTAACTGTGTAACTGTGTATCTCGTGTGTATATTTGTCTCTGTATCTGTGCCTTTGTGTGTTGTTGATTGTTTTCTCCATAATTTGGGTTTCAGAAGGTGGATCGGAGTCCTCCCAGGAAACGAAGTATCGTGACTCATGGACTAAGTTGTGAAGTTTTGTTGTTCTCAGAGTTTTGTTCCAAGGGCTCTTTTCAGGATTGTCACAGAGCTCCATACAGCCTCCAACTGCAGATCGTTTGTGGTGATGTTCCCATGGATGGGGTTTTTAATCTGCAAGGTTCTTCTTTATCATTCCCGTTCCCGTTGCCCCAATTATCACTGGTGCAATTTTGGCGTTCATCAGTTTCCAGGATCTTTTCACTTCATTCTTGAGGTCTTGATATTTGGTGGATTACTCCACATACTTTGTTATGCCTTTGTGTGCACTGCTGTTCTGACATGAGGTTTTTACATCAGCATCGGAAGTGGCTTGTGCTTTGTGTTTCTACCTTACAGAACCTACACTTGTCCCATTGGATCAGTCCTGTCATCTTAAAACAATTTGTGCAGTGTCCTTGGTTTTGGGCATCTAATAGATAAAAGGAGCCGTTTGCGGTGTGCCTGCTTCTGTGCGTGCGTTCGGTCCAGCCATCTATCGTCTCCAATTATCTTACCCATCTTCCCACTCTTGGTACTCTGAATCCTGTGGTGAGGCAGTTGCTTTAAAACAATTTGCATTTTCCTCCTGGAAAGCAAATCCAACTGAAGACAACCTCGGATCATTCCACAAAGCTCGTAACAAGTGTGTCTCCTCTGTGGAGAGCCAGAAACAACACCTGTCCAATCTTTAGAATGAGCTTTCCAACTTGTCTCCCTCCTCTAAAACCTGATGGTGACATGTCAAGACTTGCACCTTCTGCCCTCTCCGTGCTTTGTCTCCCTCAGCTTTCTGCAAGATACCCTCGGTCCACCAGCAACCCTCTCTGAATGAAAATGCCAAAGTCCAGCACCAATGCTCACCTCCACTCTTTTATTCCTCTTTTTCCCACCTGTGGAACGACCTGCTAATCTCTCCTCAATCTCATCCTTCCTTCCATATCTTGAAGACAGCTGTTCACTACTATCTCAAGTCATCACCAATCTAAAGTCATGATCTTTTCTACACCTGATAAACCACCCTACCCCTCCATGAAATGTTGCTTATGTATCCATCTTGCCCACCATTTGCATTGTCCTTCATACCGCGTTTGTTCATCTGTCTATTTTCTCCCTCCACCCCGCTGATGGCGTTTCCACTTTTCTCCTGCTGTTCACTTTGTGATGTTGTGTCCTGATTTGTTCTGTGCCAAAGCTCTTCCGTGAGCCTAAACCATGCAGAGTAAAAAATAAAAATAAAAATCCTCCCTTTACCCTATTCAAACGATGCCCCCACATGTGTGGACTCAACAGTGGTGTCGGCAAGATGGGCAGAATAGTCTTTCACTGCATTTCGTTGCCTGTGTACCTGTATAATATATGTTAATTTGTGATGATTTGGAGAGTGACAGGTTCAACCCAGAACATTCTGGGACAAAACGCTTCTTAACGGCAGGACCGGGTGGGGTCTAGAATTGCAGAATGTCAACTTATTGCAGATTATTTAGAGAGCGTTTATGTTCATTATTGAACTTAATATGTTATCAACATACAATTTGGCGACGGGAGTTTCAGCTTCTATTCAGTGTAAACTAGGCGCTGACATTTTTTGACAATGATGAATGCTCTTCACAGGAGAACAGAAGAAGCCCTTCAAGAAGTTCACCTGCACCTCGTGCTTTCACAGCTTCACCAGAAAGGCAGATTTGAAGAAGCACAAGGAGAGGCACCGACAAGTTCCCAGTGATGAAGAGTTCAAACGCACTGAATATTCTTGTTCAACGCAAAATAAAAGCATGTTCATGAGTCATTTTGATATTCACACAAGAAAGAAACAGTTCACCTGCAAGGTGTGCCAAAAGAGATTTGGTTCTTCAACATCGATTCAGAGGCACGTGAGAATTCACACAGGCGAGCGCCCTCATACATGCAATGTTTGTGGTAAGGGGTTCATTTGGTCATCGGACTGTCGGATTCACAAGCGAATTCACACTGGAGAGCGCCCTTATACATGCAATGTTTGTGGTAAGGGGTTCACTCGGTCAACACACTGTCGGTCTCACGAGCGGATTCACACGAGAGAGCGTCCGTGCATGTGTCCGGTTTGTGCAGAGACTTTCTTAAATGTGAGGTCTTTGAAGAATCATTTAAGGTGCCACAAAGGAGAGCCCTTAACTTTTTGAGATATTCTACTCACAGATGAAAATACAGACAATCCACATTAAAAGCTTGGTTACCTGTCCCTCGTGGGCTGCCAAGGTGGCCTCGCCATACGCACGCTCGCCTCTGAGTTGTGTTTTATCAATAAGATAAATTTTAACGACCTCTTAAATGTATCCTATGTAGTTCAGTGATTCTGTATTGATACTCAAGCATCCTAAATTCAATATTTAAAAGTTTATGGCACATTTTCGCAATTTTTCTTCTTAAATGTTGATTGGTCCACTCACGGAGTATATAGTCCTCATTGAGGCCGGCGTAAAATAAAACTGCATTGATAGAAAAGTGAAGAGAGAACAGTCATAGAGTTTTTGAGGAAGTAAAAAAAATCTGATTTTTGAAAAGGGGAAGGTCATAAGTATTTGGAACGGCATGAGAAGGTAAAGATTTCCAGAGTTTGGCAGTGGAGAGGAAGAAACAAACATCATAACGGCCAATTCTATCCAGTAAGTATAAGGAGCTGGAACCTCCCCAGATGTGAGAGCAGTACTCTGTGCAAGGACGAATCAATCCTTTATATTGTTGAAGAACAGGTTTGTGCACATAAACAAGCCATGAACACTTGTAAGTATTTTTAATAACACTTGGAAAATACTCATTTGGTTACAACAGAAATACATTATATATAAAACTCACAGCCCAGGACCCATGTCGAAATGAGCATTCTTCACCGATTGAGCGAACCTAGCTCAATTTATATCATTTTGAACAATAGGAGAATGATGATTGGGTCGTCACAGTAGGAGGGGGGTAGGGGGGAGGATATTCTGATAAGGGATTAGGGAGGGGTAGATCTGGGGCACGGGGGTCGCTGATGAAGCAAGAAGTACGGAGGGAGCAGATTGGGGGCCGAGGAAGTTTGATAGCCATTATCTTCTCAACGGGTAACTTGATTACAGAGAAGTTCTGTTGTTTGTTTCAAAAAGTCTATTCCCTCCTGAGTATTTACACAAGACTGCACATGAAAGATATGTATATTGTTACGTGCTCCTCCCCAAACCCCGGTCACGGTGTACCTCCGAGCCTCGAGAGGAGTCACGGCAGAAAGATGTGTTATTCTGTGTGTCAACGATCAATGGTGAAACAACACCAATTGTTACCAACAAACAAGTATTGTATTAAGGTCACACAAGAATAACAGTACAATAACAACAGTAATCAATTGTACAACCAATATATTGTTACAGACGCGGCTTTTTAGATGTTATATTGACCGAGCGGTGGTGTATTTAACCGCGTCCGAACAGTTCCTCCCCGATTAAAACCCGATTCCACCCGACGTTGACCCGATCGCCCCACAGATATTCAATCGGGAAATCTCTAAAGCGACCGAAAGAGAATGAAAAAGAAGAAGAAGAAGAATACGGAGGAAGAACAGGTTTTATTATACACACACAAGCAATGGATGGAAGAAGCAGTAACACAGCGAATCCTTAACTTACACTATTCATTTTTACTTAGCCCCAAGACAAACGAGCAGGACAGGACGTTCACACTTACACAGGGGATAATTGCAGGCAGGTAGGCTTGAGATGGAGGCAAGGTCGGGAGGCCGCCGTTCGCAATTCCTCGCGGTTTTGGCGGGAAACCCTCGTCGTGTATCCGCTGTGGTCGACGGCACGCGCTGGTTCGGCACACCTGCTCCTCTTCTGGGGTGGGGCCGTCTCCCTCCTTTCAGCGCGTCTCTCCAAAGCTGGTCTCCTTGCCGAGTACCTCTCCTCTTTTGCTTGGAGCGTTTCGCATCTCACCGCCTCTCTTTGGTGCAGCCTCTTTGCTCCTCTCCCAGGGTCATCTCCAGCTCATCTCCAGTCATCTGGTAAAGCAGTCCCTTGCAGTCGCTTTTATCACCTCGAGCGAAATCAAGCCGCCGACTCCGAGGGCACGCCTACCGGGTCACTCACCGCGGTGTTGATTGGCTGTTAGGGCTGGTTCACTCCTTCCCTCTTATGACGAGGTGGAGACACGCCTTTCTTCCCCAACCTTACCTCGTGGCCAATGGTGGTTTGAAGAAAACCGGCCAAAATGCGGAAGGCAATTGGAAGGGAGGTTTTGGGGAAATTGGAAGGGCCTACGCTTATTTTGTTTGATACAATGCAAAGTCAATCTAGTGGGAAAACACATACTTAGCCTACATGGAATAAGGAAATACACTATTTAAAAGATATATCGTGGCCTGCGTGTACTTTTCATGCAATTTAACTAGGACGCTGACTGCGACCATTATTTACATTACAGGGTGGTACCGTACGTTTGTAACGTTCACATTGTAACGTTTCCACTTCGTTACACTTCCTCCAAAATTGTTACACTTCTCAAAAACCGTTACACTTCTCAAATTCGTTACACACTTCTCAAAATCGTTACACTATCATTCCTATGATGGTACCATCAGTTTTGTACAATATAACTCACTGTGCTCCAAGTGAGCAAAAATAACATTCCCAATGTCTCTGTCCCAACTTCAAACCAAAGTCGATCCACGCTCCAATGATCATCAGAACGATGTTGTATCGAGACCAGAATCTCACTCGGTTGACAGTCACACTGCCAAAGATGGGCAAAGGTACCCTCAAGAGGTGACTAGGAAATAACACCTTCGGGTATGGACGTTCAACGGCTCACAGACGGCGAACCGCAAATTCCCACTCAAAATCCACGTCACACACACACACCAGATTAACGTCTGGATGGTTGTGAAAATGGTTGAAGCAAGGTGAAAAACCTAGAGCGAATGCGAAATCGGTCGCGAGGCAAAGTGGCCAATGGTACGTTCTCGAGACTTAACGGCACTCCAATGATTCTCTTCGGAATCGACCGCAAAACCTGTCACACAGGTTTATCTGTCACAGCAATAACAACTCTGTCGCAGGAATCCCTTTCCCAGGAAACGCAAGGTTCACTTGTGACCCCCGTTCGCCAGCGTTTGCTCCAGACCTCCAAACATCTCGGCTCCTTGTCCACCTCACTCGCTCCACCTCTTCTTCCTCCTTCTTCTTCCTTTTCTTCTCCCTCCGGTTCCCGATCCAGTTTCCCGTTTCCTTTTGAAACATTAACTTTTTTTAAACCTTTTGAAAACAGTTATCTCCATTTCACCTAAATGATAACAATAATAGTACATGCAACCAAAAATGTTTACAGTGGATGAGAACCACAACAACGGAAGTGACGAATCCGTAACAATATCTTTCCATCACAAGGCAACTTTTGAGTCTACCAGAGTCTGAGTTATACTCTTGAATTCCTAAGTTTGTAATACAAAGAAATACACACATCTCAACAATATAATTACTCCTTTTCTACAAGATCATTATGAAGTATGGCATAGTATTATTAAGATTCATCAAAGAACTAAACTATTTCTATCTCATTGTCATTACAATACATTTTATTAATTAAGTGGATCATGGACAAGTTTGAATTTGAATGCCTGCGATAACTCACCTACTCCTGGCTTGCAGAGGTCTTCATAATTCAACAATCCCTCATTTTTTGTTTTTGTTTAAATTAAACGATTAATTTAAACAACAATTTACAAGGTACTCAAATTACAAAATTTGGATGTTCAATTTGCATACACCATCCACATGAGAAGATCTGGTCGTTCATAGGCGTTTTCTTGTTCGTTAATCCATCCGTTGTTGACAGTTCCGTTTATTGTATTCAAGTGAGTCACTGTTGACCACGCGGCCATATGATGTTATCTGCAATGACTGACAGATGTTGTGCCAGCAGAAAGCATACGACATGCTGTTCCATCAGATGTGCATTGCTTTAACATCAGTTCGCAGCACAAGTATCTCTGCAAACAAACTTTACCTCATACACATGCACAAATTTCCCAGTTCAAAATAAAGGTTATCACCATTATTTCCTTTATCCGTTTCAGCATTATCTGGGCTACACTGTCAGCATGATTCGATGTTCAACACCTGCAACATTTGACAATTATAGGCTATGAGCCAGACCCCCCAAATTGACCGGTCGGTACCATACAGATGGAGTAAGGGTATGGTACTGACCAACCCCCTTGGCTCATCGCCTATTATGATTATAGGATGTTTTACTGCAAAGAGAATGCTGGAACTCTGTTTGAGAAAGAGACCGATCACTTGTGTGGTTCAAAATCAAGTGTGGACCATCTCCTTCTGGCGTCATGGTAGCACCTGCACTATTGTGCGTAGAAGGTGGGCAAGATTATAAAATGACCCTGCTCCATAAGTAGCATCATGGCCACTCTTGCAGTGAGCCTTAGTAGACCTTGACCAAGGCTGTCATCCAGTTGCAGTTGATTTGCCTTTTCACACAACGTGAGTGGGCAGACGGTGCAGATGAGATGTTGCTTGATCATCCAGACGATGCCAGGTGTGGGCCTGAGATGAAAGGTGCATCGATGGAGACGTTAGGACCATCATGTCCAAGTGGTCCATAGCCCATACCAGAAACACCAGCAGAGTCATGGAGGTCCAGTGTGGAAAAGACAAGGCCATCCACTTAAAACTCCACACTGGTCAACAGTCACAGGCAGGACTTGGTTCCCTGGTCATCAATGGAGAAATGACATCCAGCCCAAGCATCCAGTTAGAGTAGAAACGCCCTTGACTGTTGACATTAAATCCCATTTGGCTGCTGCATCAATGGGTCTTCCCGGCACCGAACTGAAGCAGGTGGCCGCTCTTAGCTCATGCATACCAGTGTGGTTCAGACGAATGGTCACATGAGTTCCCCGTGGTGATGGTGAACATCATTTCTCTAAATCTTCGAGAGGATGGTACCTTTGTCATGCTTTGGAGGGAGGTGTATGCCAAATTAACCCCTTCTATCCAGATTTACTGCTTGTAGCTCTTCCCAAAGCAGTTACCACTTCATTTATTTAAATGCCAGCTGGTCTCTTCACCCAGCCATATCTGAGTCTTTCCACACACTCTGAATCAGATAGAGTGAGCACACCTTAACATTAAGTTACCATGCTCTAACTGATCATGTTTATCTTATTACAGCTTCTTATTCAACAGTTTTCTGTTTTCCTTTGAAACAATCAAAGATTATATTTTCATATATATCACAAAGACATGAGCTCCAACATCAGATGTGTATTTATAATGACAAAACACCAGATGTGTTTAACCTATGATATCTCCAACAACTCAGATGTCTCGAACCTTCTGATTCATCAATTGACAATTTAGAATTATTTAAAATTATGTGGTCCTCATCACACAAATCAATGAGGAATGTAATCACTATCTTACCTTCTATATCAACAATTTTCCTTTTATTATTACCAAACAGGTATAAAATGAGTCCTTCATATATCTCACAAATGCTTAACTATGCATTTAAAATAATTAATTAATAATGGTTAAAATCACAAACGGGAATACCGAGCTCCAATCAGCGATGCACAATGTATTCATTATCATAGATATTTCCCACTTTTTTTTGCTTTTCTTTTTTTACTTAGGGGTTAATCAACAGTTTCTACAATCGTGTTTGATTTTTAAAAAAATGGTGCCTGAAGTTACATCAGTTTTCCTGGTTTCAAACTTTGATGATATTAGTTCACTGACCTTATAAGACCGACAATACATAACATCCTTTTATCTTATCATTCTGAATCTGCACCGTCCATCTGTATAATTATTTGATTCAGTTGTATCATCTCTTTATCGAAGTCACCATAGGGGTCTTCCCCATCTGAGTTCACATTTAGTTCTTCTCCAAGCACCATTTCATGGTTAGTTATTTTGTTCGAACACAGTCACCGTAAAGCATCCGGCCGTAAAACATTGCTTCAAAAAGGGGACCAAAAAACAACAACAACCACGGTTTCTGAAAAAGGCCAACCCCCGCTTTGCGGGGAAAAATGGCCTCCAAAGGTGGTTTACACTGTCACCAAAGCTTTTAAGCAAGCCACCATATGGGTGTCTGTATTATTTACATCATGATTATTGCTTTCTCAATTTTCAATTCAATAAACAGATATTCAAGTATCTTAGCTGTTACTTTTCCAAATATATATCTCTCTCAATCTTTCAAAACATTTGTACAATCATGGAATTTTGCTCACATATACCTTAACTCTTAGGCATTTTGTTTACCATCATACTTTTTTATTCTCAGATTTTACAATTTCTTAGGCTTTGCAAAAATTATATATATACATATATATATGTACATACAATTTATATGTACATACATACAATATACATACAATATACATACATACAATATATATAAGTATGTACATACAATATACATACAATTTTTAAAGAGGTACATTTGGGCCTCCCAGGGGTCAAATTTTTTTTTTTTTGGAATAGCTAAAAATCACCTTGATATCCTTAAAGCCCTAAGCCTGGGCTACCAAACGCAGCCAAACTGACACCGATCGGCCCAGAGGTTCCGTTTTTATTCATGGTCAAAATTTCCCTTCCTTGTTAGCATAACGTAAGAGACCAAAATAAGGTCTCTTTGTAAACATTCCATCACAAATGCTTCATTTCTGCATTTAAACATATAAGCAAAGTACCAAACATAGGCAAGACATATATCTACTTGTGTTTTAACTTTCAAGTTCCTACTCAAAATGTATGCTGGTTTATGTACCGACAAATATTGGCTATTTTTCAGTTGTTTTCACCCAAACCTGTGTTTTTAAAATGGCACTCTTGACAAGTTTCTGTCATTTTGCAAATATACTTAATAGAACCTCCAAAAAGCACTCAGGTACTCTACAATACATGTGTTAATTAACTGGAAAATTTGCAGTTTGGGCGTCGGCGTTATCTATGGTTGTGTCTTGAAAATAGCTCAATATCAATTGAGAAATATATCTCTCTTACGTTATGGTAATACCACAAGCCAACAAATCATTCTAGATAACAAAATGGATTTATTTCCATACAACCATCAAAAATCAGAAGGATATTGTTCCTCCAGCAAACGAAACTTGCAATAAAGTACTAATCATACCTTTTTTATATACAAAATAGCAGTCCACTTGTCATGTGTACTTTTTTTCTCCTACTTGGCATTCAAGCTATTTAAATACCCACTCAAACATCTCAAACAGAATGCCAAACTACTGCAATCTGTACTCATATGTGTAGACTCTTAAAACAAATAGAAAAGAGCATGCTAATACTTGGAAAGCTTGGCCCTCAGCCGCCGGTGCGGGGCCATAGTAAATCTCTCTTATGTTACGTATATCTCTCTTACGTTACGGGCCCGACTAGGTTTTCTAAAACGCTACAGATTTCTTCGTACCACTCATGGCCATGAAATCGTGGAAATCAACAGACAACATCTCTGTCTACCTGACTAAGCTTCAAAAACAGTGCTCTAAATACTTTTGGCACACCTCTTATCCTGAGTAACTTGAATATGACATTTTTTATCACATTGTTCTACTTTGAGCAGGTTTAATGTCTACTCTATCATCACAAACAGAGTGCCTATCTTTTTCAAAATGTACTCCTGTGTATATATACTTCAGAAAAGAACAAATAAAGAAATCATGAATTATGTTTGACTGTACCTGATGCATGCTGTAGATTTAAGTATCTTACGTTACGCTTAAAAAATCTCTGACGTTATGGTGCGGTTTTCGGGCTCTAAACCAGTTACAAATCATTTCTAATTCACCATATCGCATAAACTAACAGATACAAAAGCAGCCTACATGGAGCATGTAAACAAAGTAAAAGTTAATGTTAAACTTAAAATATCACTTAGTTCTGGTGGTCAAACAACTTGTTCACCACCGTGTTGACTTGATTACACTTAGTATGGTACTCCAGTCTATTTAACAAGTTACTATTGCAGATGAAATGTCAAATAAAGTGCATCAAGTGGTCAGGTCTACTTGAAATGGGATTACTTTAAATAATCATGAAACATGTTCTCAATATTTGTAAGAACTTGTTAGGGCAGCAGGTGGTATTTCTGCCGTCTGCCTGTACCACAGGGAGTGGGAGGTGGAACTTCCATGAGGATGTCTTCCTCAGGAATGGGCAGCTTATCCACAACCTTTGGCCAGGAGAATGTTGGTGGAATGGTGGAGGATGTCAAAGAAATTGACATCGTACAACAAGATGTCATCATCCTGTACATATCCAACCACTTGCCCCAAATACCAGCTCCCTTCATACACAGCTGCCGCAAAGCTGTTGGTGGCATGCTTGGGAGCGACATTGGTCGGCGCTGACAGGGCGACGTCAGCGTCCTCGGTGTCGTTTGGCACGGACGGGGCAATGTCGGCGTCCTCGGTGGTGGGTGTCGCAGACACTGGGGCACTGTTGTCACTGCTAGACTGGGTGGTTGGTGGAAAAAGTTCAATCTCGTTCCACCCACTGCAACCCATGCAGGGCTGCAAATCAGACCAACAGCACTGCTTGTAACAACTCTCTCTCCTCGTGGCGATCTTCTGTGATTGTACAGTTACAACCACAGCGTGTACCTGCATTGTGCCTGGCACACTTCCCTTCCTGGCACACAGAGACTCCAGCCTTTCACATGTAGCGTAGGAATCCGAGAGGGGGAGGTGGAAGTAGGTGACACTGCCACTCTTGTTCCCTTCTCTGACGAAATCCGCGGCGTTCATAATGTTCACCATGCGAATCCTGGCCTCGTCTGCCTTGCGCTTCGCTGCTGCTCCGACCCCGTCACAAGGGCTTTTGCCGTGGCCGGCTTCGAAGTACGCCCAGGTACACTCAAGGCCAAAGATCTCCTTGTGACGGCACATTACGGAGAACATGGAAATGTTCCGATATTGGTTGCTCGGCGAGTCGCTGCAGTAGTGCACAACCTTAACCTGTGGATACTGTGTCTTGATGTGGTTGCACACAATAAGCATGATGGCAAGGATAGCCCCTGCATCGTGGGTGCGGTCGTCTGACACGACGCAGAGGGAGTCCGTGGTGACCATGCCATCCTGGCCACGGAAGTGCACAACAGCAGGATGCACTGTGACTGCCTCCTTTGCATAGAAGGCAGACTGTATCTCCTCCGCGTATGACACAATCCAGTTCTGTGCAAAGTCCATTTGCACGGTGCACTCCTCGGCGGTGAGGTTCTGCCGTAGAAGCCGCACAGCACGGTGTTGATGGATGGCGTGGTTGACATGCGCTACAATTGAGGGGTACTCGTCCAGGACTGCAGTGATGATGAACTTGCACTGCATCGTCTCATCCGCTGGCCGCACCTTCTTGACCGTCTTTCCATCCGCAGGGTTGCCTATGGGGATGGGCCGCTTACGCCACTCACTGAAGGTGATGGTCGCTGGTAGGGTGGCGGCGCGCAGCTTCTGCCTCCAGATCCTCCGGCGACATTTTCTTCACCAGCGTGTCCACAACTCTGGGGATGCCCACGCACTCCAGTGGCCGTAGCTTAAGGGTGTAGTTTTGATGCTTGAGACACAGGCAAAAGTCCTGTGTCCCATAGTTCAGGTGCCGGATGTACTTGGCCTCGATGGTTTTTCGGAAAAGTCCGGGCTACAGGTGCAGTCGGGGTGTTCACGCACAAACTGCTCGTGCAGTGGTTGAGTGTACTCAATCAGAACAACCTTCTGCATTTTCACCTTGTTCACCGTAACGGTGTCCTTCTTCCCGGGTAGAGTGATGCTGTGATCTGGCTGCAGGAGGAACTCTAGCACTCGCTGCTTGCGTCGGTGGGAGAACAGAATGTGCTTGACGGTACCCCGTTGGACACGACCAATGGCACGTCGGTCGACTCTAATATCCTTGGCCACCTGCTGTGTCACATGCAGTTGCTTCAGCTTCTTGGGCGACGTGATCTATTGGGTCAGCTTTATACGTTTGCCGGTGGTTAGACGGTTGATTTTTTTCAGCAAACATGTCGTAGGCGATGACTTTCCGCCGAATGGTGCTCGCGTCATCGCTAAGGCCAGCGACAACGCCACCATCACTGCTGCCACGACGGACGTCATCACCGGCATCGTCACGACGAGTGTCAGCACCAGCATCACCGCAAGTAGGTGAAGCAATGTTGTGCTGTCGGCGAAGACGTTCGAGCTTTGTCTGCATCTGTAGGATTTGAGCCTCGTACGCTGCCGAATTTGCATCCATCTCCTGCTGTTTGTCCAGCTTGTAGTATAGGCGCGACTCGGCCTTCGTCTTCTGCTGTCTGCCAGGGGAAGTTTCTCTCCTGAAAGAAAAGACCATAACAAATAGTTTACAGTGATTTAAATTTTTCCTGTAATAAAATTTAAATTAGATTTACAATTTTTATTTCACATTTTCCCGAAAGGAATTTCAATTATAATTAGGTATAAATTTGTTAGTACCGGGAGAAAAGAACACTGGTCTGCATTGAAGATAACAGTAATGATTTAAAACAATATCTGGTTCATGATGTGTTAAAAGCTCAAGTATTTTGTAAAGGTATTAAAATGACATTTTAAAAATTAAATATAGTGTCACACGCACTCTAAGTCTTGTGTCAGTCTTGATGATGAGGGCGCCAGGGTGTCGGAAGCATGGGGGCTCCGACTGCGGAAGCTGTACAGTCTCGAGGTGTAGGTGGGCCTGAGGTAGCGGGACCGGGCCTGGCGATTTCTGCAGTCACTGTCTGAGCTGCTGTCGACCAGTGACGGAGGGACTGACGAGGCGGATGACGGGGACGCGGACGGTTGTGGTGGTGACGACTGGGTCGAAGCCGGGGACAGCATCGAAGCCCTCTGACGTGACGGGGTCCGGAAGTCCATCTTCATCTGTAGTGATAATAATATAACTATAATTCTCATCAATCTCATCATCATCATACTTGACTACAACTGAAAAGATATTTTTTTAAATGGCATGTTACTCTTTGAAACCAATACATGTAAATTATGTGTGTACAGACTTTGTGTTTTTGTAATTGAGAATAAGTAATGAATTAATTAATTAATAAAATGAATTTTATTGAATATAATTAATAAAAATGTATTACTGTCAGACTCTGCGTCTCTGGCTCGGGCTGTGGCTTTGGCTGTGGGAGTGGCTCTGCAGGAGCTTCTTCTGCTTGCTGCTGCTTCTCCTTTTGCCTCTTGCGGTAGGCGATGGCACGTAGGCGAGCCTGCTCCCGCTTGCGCTGCTTCTGCTACTCGCTGTCTTCCTCCTTTCGGCACTCCCGATATTCGCTTTGGTCGTCCGCATTGTCTCTATTATATTCAGGGCTGCCCAGCCGTTCGCGCCTGCGCTCTCGTGATTCCCTCACTGAATCCTTGTGAGGCTTCTTGACGGCGTCCGACAGCTTCTTTCGATCCATGACTGGAAAATAAAACAAGCAAAAATGAATTCTACGAGGCCACAGTTATTACAATAATAAAAAACGGGACCGTAACGTAAGAGATTTTTATCGAAAAATAAACATTACTGATGGAAAGGCAAGTGGTCGATATTAGAGCTAGCGGGGCGGGGCGTCTACAGTTTAAATACGAAGTTCGTACTCTATGGGGAAGTATGGAAAACATCGACAAATATACAAACAAATAAGTAAGAGAGATTTATATTATTCTCTGTTTTCAACATTCTATAATAACCAGAACAAAAAAAAAATAGTGCTAGATAGAGGTCATATATATACCCTCAAGGTTGGAATGCGAAAAGACTCGGATGGCAATACAATTGACACTGTCATAAGAGATTTTATATCGTGGCATCATGTAAGAGACTGTTATCGGAGAAATACAATATTAGGCCCCTAAATCCAAAAATACATCATGAAACAGCTCATAAATACACTCAAAGCACTCTCAGGCTATGGATCGTTTGTTTCCATATGATATTTGTAAATATGGACATGTATGAAGTACTACAGTCAATGATGAACTGAAAATTGACACCAAATTTAGAGGGACTGACAGCAAGATCTTGATGTGACACCCATCAAAACCAGTCGGCAGTCATCCAACACAGCTCATTACAACCAAATACAACAAATATTCTTGTTGAATACAATAATTAAGACATGTACAAGGCTTATGCGGGACTGCGGGTCTTTTTTTAATGTTCCGATAAACCTCTCGTACGTTACGATTTACGGGTCTCGTACGTGACGCTGTACAAACCCGCACGCCATTGGCGGCCATGAAACGAGAACGACTCACGGCGATTTTGGCAAGTACTTTCACATGTTCCTACGAATTAATCTCAAAATAAACCAGGTCTTGAGGATCTATGGCATCCTGGACAAGTACTTAGGAGACCATGGGGTCCAACGCCGATCTCACGTATGATCTTTTTTTGGATTTCTCCGGCCAGACCGACGACTAACTTTCGCCAAACTTCTTGTTTCGCGCGGCGAGTAACTCGCTGAATACCCGGATGTAAACGCCGGGTAACAGGAAGTACCCGTATGTCGGCATTTCACGCCACAAGTTTTCGGTCTCTTCCGTTATGGAGGAACGCTCTTCTTCCCGAAGATGCTGTTTCGGCTAGTTTTGCGAACTTAACGCACCAGGAGCATCCCGATCTTTTGAAATGGCATAGAATTCAAGCTAATGTGATGGTCTGATGGTATATTTCACTTCGATATGCACTTACCTGGCTTACAGGGAGCATGACTGGTGCTTAACGTAAGAGACCGTTATGGTTTCTAAATTCACACTCGAGCTTGTGTCTCAGAGAAACAAAGGAGGTCAATGATTTTTACAGAGTTAATACATATGTATAAGTGCTGTTTGTTGCGCCCTAAAGAAGAACTATGGAACACCCTGATATGTGTAAAACAGGGCTTATATAAATATCTCTTACGTTACGGTTCATCTGCTTCATCCTATATGAGGAGGAGCTGTGACTCAGGAACTGACATGAGTAACACAAAAACACATTCAGTAGAGTAGTTATATAGATCTACTTTTATTCCAGCTGTGAAAAGTATCTGAAAAAGGCTTTTATAATGAATGCATGGCTTTGAAGGGTAACGAAATACTAAACAAAATGCCATTTTTCACCATTTTTTGAGGTTCAGAGGCTTATAACATGTCGATAATTGATAAAACGTATATAACACTATACATTTTCTGAAAGCCGTGATTGTGTTCTACAAGACGACACCTAAATGTTCTAATTCAGAACATTTGGGACAAAGTTATATAGGTTTAAAGCAATCAATGTGTGTTTTTGGGGATTTGTACCTTGTTCAAAATTCTGACATATATATTGTTGCGAATATGGAATTTGGCCTCCATATCCGCTTGTAAATATTCCCCTATTTTCTCCAATACTCCCCAACTTTCCCCGATCCCCCATTCCCTAGTCCCATTGCATGTAAATAACAATCAGTAGAGCCGACCTTCCCCTTATTCCCCCATTAAATGTCGTGCCCAGGTCCACCGCACCACAGGTAGACAACTTTCGGACATCTTCCTAGTTATTCTTATTCTATGTCAGTTAAGGCCTCGTCTCCATTAATTATGACTCTTCGTTGCACCAGAATGTGATTATATGGCATCAGTAGTGAGTTTAGGACCTTTCCCATACCTCCTCCCATCTTCTTCCCCAAACAACAACAATAACAACAACTACAACAACAATTACAACAACAACAGAGGAGATGGCGGCGGAGCGGGGGAGGATGCGTCCTCACACCGGCTCGATTAGCTCCAGACCATGCGCTCCACGGGGTTACCCCGAAGGGGCTGGCTGTCAGCTCCTCGTCAGGGGCGGAGCCAGTAACCCCCCCCGCACGCACCCAATGAGAAGCAACGTGCCGATTCCACGAGGCGGAGCTAACGAGCCGAGGGCGTGTCACTCCCCGCCGGATATACGCGGCCCCGCGCCGGATGTGACGTCAGATGCGCCTCAGCTTGGAGAAAGAACGTCGCCTTCCGAGCGCTGTGACCTCCCTGCATCTCTGGACCGGACCGAGTCGATTCTGCTTTGAGCCAAGAGTGCACCTTGAGCCATCGATACCCGCTGTCCTTTTCATCAACCCCCGTGTGAGTCAGCCTTGTCCCGTTTGTCTGTCGTCTGTCCGGGGTTAATATAAGAGTGTGTCTAAGTGCCTGTCTTTCTGTGATTATAACTCTAGCCCCTGTAATCTGACCTTTCCGTACGAATATAATCTCCTCCGGAGGTCTTGAGAACTGAACCCTTGGTGTCGTATTGTGTTATTGTAATCCAGCCGGGTGTCTTCTTTTTCTTATTGAGCCAGCGTAGCGCGACTTCGTCAACGTCGAGTATAGTCGGGTAATTTGTGCGGACACGACGGCCATTCCGCTCGGCCCACCTTAACATCAAAGTCGTGTCCGTAACAATTGGTGTCGAGGAGTGAGATTCGGACCCGGGACTAAATTAGTTAGGCCCAAATTTTGGGAGGGAAAATCGATCCGGAGCGCGTACTGCGCTCGACAAAATCGATCCGGAGCGCGTACTGCGCTCGACAAAATCGATCCGGAGCGCGTACTGCGCTCGACAAAATCGATCCGGAGCGCGTACGGCGCTCGACAAAATCGATCCGGAGCGCGGGTACTGCGCTCGACGAAAGTATAACGGCGAAATTTCGAATTTGTTTTACGAAACTCGAATTTTGAAAGTCGCGCTATGGCGGATCAAGACGGCTGGGGTCCGGTAGGGGAGAGTGAAGCAGGGTCGGTCCAGGACCAAATTGAGGGACAAGAGGAGAGCGAAGCAGTGAGGGCGGCAGGTTCGCAAAATAGCGCCGTCACGCACGAAGTAGCGGGCGCGCAAAAAGGCGCCTCGCACGAGCGCGCGGTAGCCGAGCCGGCTGTATCAGCGGGCTTTAACATGCAGCCGTTTGACATGCAGCAGTTCATGGCACGGTTTAGCGAATACATGGCAGAGTCGAAGAGCGACAACGAAAAAAGAGCCAGGGAAATGGAGAAAATGGAAAACAGAATGGGGGAGCGACTAGGGAATCAAATCGGGGGGTTAGACAAGAAATTTGGGAAGTTAGACAATAATTTTGAGGAGTTAGACAAGAAATTTGGGAAGTTAGACAATAATTTTGAGGAGTTAGACAAGAAATTTGGGAAGTTAGACAATAATTTTGAGGAGTTAGACAAGAAATTTGGGAAGTTAGACAATAATTTTGAGGAGTTAGACAAGAAATTTGGGAAGTTAGACAATAATTTTGAGGGGTTAGACAACGGGATAAAAGAGGTGAGACATGGGTTAACGGGGGTGGAAAACAGAATGGCCGCTCAAGAGAATCAAATAGAGGGAGTGAAAACTGGGTTAGAGGGGTTAGAAAACAGTATGGAAGGCAAATTGAGGGACATGAGGGACCAAGCGGAAAGGGAAGTTAAACAAATGGAGCAGCAGATAGAGGGGGTCAGAATGGGGGTAGAAACCAAACTGGATGCTCACAGGGAGGAAATGGAGCAGATGAGGGTGGCATCTGGGCAGGAGATGCAAGTGATGGGAGAGGAGATCAGAAGAGGAGTGAGTGAGGAGGTCGGAGGAGTGCGCGAGGAGGTGAGGCACTGTAAGGAGCGCATGGAAAAGGAGGTGAGAAAGGGGACTGTAAAGTTACAAGGGGGCATAGAGGACTTGACGCAGGAGGTGGAACAGCTGACAGTGGGACAAAAGGAGTTGGGGGACCAGGTAAAGAAGAACACAGCGGTAATAGAGGGTTTAAAATCGACACAGAAGGAGATGAAAAAGGACGTAGGGGTAATTAAAAAAGAGTGTCAGACGGTACATGAGGACCTGACGAGGAAAATGGACAAGGTGGTAGAGGTAATGGAGGTTAAAGAGCGGGAGGTGCGGGAGCACATAGAAAAAAATAAAGTGGAGTTAGAGGAAGAACTTAAAGGGGCGCACGAAGAGATGAAGGAGATGAAGCAAAAATTAGAAGAAGTGGAAGAAGGGGTGAGCGAAATTAAAAAGCGACGGAGAGAGGATAAGAAAGAGATAAAAGAGGAGGTAAAAGAATTGGTCCAGAGTCTGTGTTCGGATCGTGATGATGTGCTCATTAACCGGATGAGGGATTCGCAGGTGATGGAGGAGAAGCGAAGAGGAAGAGGACCCGGTGTAAGTGGTGACCAATATGGTCGTGCGTATGATGCGCCAGGGGATTTAAGAAGCTTGGGGGTCGAGATGGACCCGGGTGTTCGTGAAAGGCCGTTGGTGAAGTGTGCGACAGGTCTGGTGTGCGAAAGAGGAGGTGTGCAAGAAAGTCCGACTCTGGGGTGTGTGAGGAAAAAGTGTGTACCAAGGAGTGAGTGTGCAGGCGAGAGTGAGTCGGTCGTAGCGCGTGTGCGAGGGAGCACGTGGAAGCGCGGGGTGGTGAGTGTTACAGAGGGTGTGACGGGAGAGTGTGCGCAAGAGTGTGCGCGAGAAAGGTGTGTGACGGACAGGTGCATGAGGAAAGAGTGCGCTGTCAGAAGTAAGGAAGAGTGTCCACCTGTGGTGAGTGTTACAGAGGGTGTAACGGGAGAGTGTGCGCGAGAAAGGTGTGTGACGGACAGGTGCATGAGGAAAGAGTGCGCTGTCAGAAGTAAGGAAGAGTGTCCACCTGTGGTGAGTGTTACAGAGGCTGTAACGGGAGAGTGTGCGCGAGAAAGGTGTGTGACGGACAGGTGCATGGGGAAAGAGTGTGCTGTCAAGAGTAAGGGTGAGTGCGTTGTCACGAGTGGAGGTGAAAGTAGTGAGAGTGACATGGAGCGTGAGTTAGTTGTGACAGGTGAGCGAGGATGTACACCTGGGATGGAAGGATGCACACCTGGAATGGTAGAGCGTGAGTGGGAATGCACGCTGGAGTTGGTGGTGAGGCACGTGGTTGGGTGTGCGAATGAGAGCACACCTGTGATTGTCACAGAGGAGGTGACCGAGGAGGGGGCGCGAAGAGGTGTATTGGTGAGGTGTGCGAGCGACGAATGTGTGCCAAAGTGTTCGGTGGTCAGGTGTGTGACCAAGGCTGTGAGTGGAATGAGTGTACCTGGGTGTGTAAGGAAGGGTACGAGGAGCATGGGCACAGCTGGATGTGTGAGCAAGGAACGGGCTGCGGGGTGTAAGCATGCAGGTGAAGCATCGACGTTACACGGGTTAGAGGTTAGAGCGACTTTTAGCCGAAGCAGGCCCTCGGTGCGTGCCGGGCCTCGCTTTGAACGGCCGCGTCCAGGCTCCACTAGGCGGAGCTGGCAGCCCGATAGAAAGGGTCGTCATGGCGACCACTTTTTGTTGAGACGTGCCGGCAGGTCGAGATCGGGGCATTGGATGGCTCCACGCCGAGGTGGTGCGTGGGATCTCGGCACGGGTAAGCCCCCGTCCCTGCACCGAGTGCCGGACGCATTCAGCCGCTGGCACAAAACAACCAGCATCCATTGCTTGGCTTTACGAAGCCGGGCTTTGGACAGGAATTGGCGCACCGAGAAGCAGTAGTGAGTCGACTGGGTGATGAGGTTAGTGTTTTGGACCCAAAATTAGAGAAAAGCAAAATTTGATGATTGGCAAAGGATTGGCAGAGTGATGATTGGTAATGGTACAGTGATTGGCAGATGATTGGCAAATTTTTAATTTGTTGCAATTTGATGTGCAAAATTGGTAGTGAGAGACCCCCGATGTGGTGGGATGGCAAATCCACCATCCTTCCCATGGTGGGGCAAAGGAGCTATAGTTTATGGGGTGTATGGCAGTGAAAACTAGCCCGGGTGGGTTAGGTTATATTGTAGGGATCTAGAAGAGATTGACATTAGGTAACGTTAAGGTTAGTTAGTGACTGATACCTGTAGTGGGGACGCAGGTAGATTAGTATGGATGATAATGACGTGGGAGCGCAATAGTTTAAAGGGACGACTGGGAAGCGCAAGTTTCAGAAGGGAGTAGTTAGCTGAGATGATGCCGTGTGTGTGAGAATTGAACAGGTGAGATTGCACAGGTGTGCAACTGGACAGGTGTGTGGAGCCGTGTATGAGTAGTGAGTGTGTGGATCAGCGCGAATGCGCTTGGGGAGAGAAGGGTGCAGGTGGCACCAGGTGTGAGAGCACAGGTGTGCAAGTACAGGTGTGTGGAGAGAGTTGGAGTGAGTGGTACGGAGTGGTGTGCATGGTGCGAAGGTGTGGATGGGGGAAGAGTGGACCCCTTTCACGAGTACCCGGGGCGGGTAGTGTAAGTGTTAGGTAGAGGGTACAGGTAAATTGTGGTTGGATATTGGCATTTGTGGTGCGGTTGCAGAATGGTGTTGTGGATGGGTGCATTAGTGTTGTGGAAATGGCTGGGCGTGTAGCCTGTTAGTGTGTGTAGTTGGTTGGGCACTCCACCACTGTGAGGATGTCGGCCAGGTGAGGCCGCAGGTGGGCTCTGGGAGCCGGTAGTTGTGAGTGGGTGCCTGAGGATCCCGGGTGTGGATCGGGCAGCCCAGTGCCAGAGAGGGCACGGAGTGGGGAGAGCGCCAGAGGGCCTTCCCCAGGTAGATAGGTTAGGGTGAGGAGCTAGGTAAGCTCGGGTGGCAACTGCAGTGGTGGAGGTGTGCAGGTGGGTAGACCCGCTGGGAGAGGTACACGTCGCAGCCCAGAAATTGTGCGAGGGCACCGGGAGATGAATCGGGGGGAGTGAGACCCCAAATTGAAGAGCACCACAGTTTGGCCAATGGGAATTGGTTTTTAGAACCCATAGTGTAAGAGGGCCAATGGTTTGGCCGGAGAAAGACCCCGGGTAGTGTAAAGTTGTTAAAGTCATTTAGGAGATAGTTAGGATTGATGAACCTGTCGCACCATACGCAGCCACTTACCTGTGGTGATGATGATGACTCCACACCTGTGTTTTCTTTGTTTGTGTCGCAGAAATGAGAATTGCTGTGAGGATTGGTGAGACGCATCACGACGTGGATGAGACATTGGGGTGATTCCATCTCTCCCTCCTTAGGAGGGACTGATGATGAATTGGTGATGGCAAATTTTGATGTTGAGTTGGAGATGGCAAATTTTGATGAGAGTTGGAAATGGCAAATTTGATTGGTTAGGAGGGAGAGAAGACGAATTTGGTTTATGGGAGGAACGGGGAAGACAGTAGGGATGTTTGTTGATTTGTAAAGTAGATGTTTATGGGTAGTGTTGTGTTGTGTGGATACAGTAAGGGGTAAGGGAGGGGCCATGTAGGTTACCTGGTGGGGGGGGGGCGTACGATAGGAACGTACCTGTCTCACCTGGTTCCCATGTGCCCCCAGTGTGCATCACCTTACATTGCGTGCACTTTTGCGCCCTTACCACCTTACTCACTTGTTTCTTCTTTTGTCTCCCACCTCCGAGGATCTGGCTTTGGGGTAGAGAGAGAGGAGAGAGAGGTGCTGGCTGCGCAGTTGTGGGCCTGCACTTTCGCTGTTTGCTGCCGGGATCGATACACCATATGGACCGCAATGTTTGTGGCCACCCACAATGGACCGCAGCTCTTTTGCGGCCAAGCACCACCCGTGGAAGGACCTATGGGTCAACGTGGCACCTATGCCATAAAGGTGAACCACTGTTAATTAACACCAAGTGCACCACAAGAAGAGCAAGAGACACCTGCAGGGTTAGGGGTTGTCGAATTTATTTTTATTCCAATGAACAATGGTGACTGCACCGATTGGTGGTGGGGTGGTGCTTTTGATGCTCGGGAAGGGTGCTCTGCACGTTATTAAAGGCCGTCGGCCACAGAGCACTCGTGGGTTGGTGTATCGATGCTGGCAAGCGCGCTCTCTCTATGCATAACATCTGCATGTGTTCCTCCAAAAACAGGTCCTGGATCGTAGTGTAAATAGCAGCGTAGTCTTGTAAATAATGCTCCCTACCGGCTGTATGTTTAGTTTGAGGATTCTTTCCGGATTCGGTTATCCTGTGGGTGTGTTTCTGTGAGGAGAAGGGTGCAACGTCGCAGGGGGACATATTTACTCATTTGTGAATATCTGTAAAACTGTCGCACTCAGGGTAGAGTTAATAGTAGAGGGAACTACATTGCGTGCCACACTAAAGTAGGTAAAAATTTATCGGGTCGGGACGCCCCGAGGGTAGAGAAGGGTGCAATGTTGCGAATATGGAATTTGGCCTCCATATCCGCTTGTAAATATTCCCCTATTTTCTCCAATACTCCCCAACTTTCCCCGATCCCCCATTCCCTAGTCCCATTGCATGTAAATAACAATCAGTAGAGCCGACCTTCCCCTTATTCCCCCATTAAATGTCGTGCCCAGGTCCACCGCACCACAGGTAGACAACTTTCGGACATCTTCCTAGTTATTCTTATTCTATGTCAGTTAAGGCCTCGTCTCCATTAATTATGACTCTTCGTTGCACCAGAATGTGATTATATGGCATCAGTAGTGAGTTTAGGACCTTTCCCATACCTCCTCCCATCTTCTTCCCCAAACAACAACAATAACAACAACTACAACAACAATTACAACAACAACAGAGGAGATGGCGGCGGAGCGGGGGAGGATGCGTCCTCACACCGGCTCGATTAGCTCCAGACCATGCGCTCCACGGGGTTACCCCGAAGGGGCTGGCTGTCAGCTCCTCGTCAGGGGCGGCGCCAGTAACCCCCCCCGCACGCACCCAATGAGAAGCAACGTGCCGATTCCACGAGGCGGAGCTAACGAGCCGAGGGCGTGTCACTCCCCGCCGGATATACGCGGCCCCGCGCCGGATGTGACGTCAGATGCGCCTCAGCTTGGAGAAAGAACGTCGCCTTCCGAGCGCTGTGACCTCCCTGCATCTCTGGACCGGACCGAGTCGATTCTGCTTTGAGCCAAGAGTGCACCTTGAGCCATCGATACCCGCTGTCCTTTTCATCAACCCCCGTGTGAGTCAGCCTTGTCCCGTTTGTCTGTCGTCTGTCCGGGGTTAATATAAGAGTGTGTCTAAGTGCCTGTCTTTCTGTGATTATAACTCTAGCCCCTGTAATCTGACCTTTCCGTACGAATATAATCTCCTCCGGAGGTCTTGAGAACTGAACCCTTGGTGTCGTATTGTGTTATTGTAATCCAGCCGGGTGTCTTCTTTTTCTTATTGAGCCAGCGTAGCGCGACTTCGTCAACGTCGAGTATAGTCGGGTAATTTGTGCGGACACGACGGCCATTCCGCTCGGCCCACCTTAACATCAAAGTCGTGTCCGTAACAATATATATATTGTTACAGATCGCGGTTTAGATGTTATGATGACCGAGCGGTGGTGTATTACCGCGACCTAACAGGATCCCTGACTCACCCGATTCACCCAGGACTTTGGCCGGATCGCACCACAGCTAGTCAATAGGGAAAAGACAAAGGCGACGAATGCAAAGAGGAAAACGAAGGCAAAGAAAGGTTTGGAAATACTACTAAATTTATTGACTATTTACACACAAGCAAAACGAAAGCAGTCACGTTTATTTACAAGCACATAAGACGCAGGTGACACAGGGAAAATACTAGCTTACCTACAGACTTAATTAAATACCCAGGGACAGAACAAACAAAACAAACTCACGTATACAAGAAGGGTGGAAAGGCAGGAGGATGGCTGGAGGGAGAGGGAGGTCCAAGGGGGTCCCGCAGCACAACCGGCGCGTTTAGCAGCCGCCGTTCAGGCCAGGCCCCACGCTGCTGTTTTGGCTGCTGTGTACGTCGCGTGCTTTGCCAGGCCTTGTCTGACTCGTCTGGTCCAAACCCTCAACTCTTTCTTGGTTCACTCACTCCTCACCACCGACTCCTCACCGCAACCAACTGACCACCGACTCCACTGACTGACTCTTCACGACTCTCTCTTGACGACCAACTCCCTCTGGCAACCGACTCAGACCAACTCAAAGTGCATCTCTCCTGGGAACGCCCCCGCCGTGGGTTATATAGGCCCCGCCCCTCAACCTTTGCGAACCTCCCCCAAACGTTCTCTCCCCGCCCTCTCAAGCCAAACCCCTTGTTCATGGTTGGTCGAGTGGGGCTGGATCACTCCTCCCCTCTCTGACGAGGTGGGGACCCGCCTTCCTTCCCCCAACCCTGCCTCGTGGTCAATGGCGGATGAAGGGAAAACCGCCCAACATGCAGTTGGCAATGCCAATTGCAATTGACGGAAAGGGGGGAATGGAAGTGTTGGGAGTGGGAATGAAGGGAATCTATCTCTTTCACTGGTGCAATGGAGTATTTCAATTAATGGAAGACACAGCCTTACACTAATACACATAATAAGGATATAACTGTCAAAAAAAGATATATCGTGTCCTGCATGTATGTTTTATGGACTAACTACGGGAATGCCCTTTGACCTTTATACAACCACAAACGGAGGGAGGAGGGGTGATATTTTACAACAACCTTTTACAACAACATTTTACCACAACAATAAAATAAAAAAACATTCTCATATCCACAACAATATATACAGATCTTATTATTCATCCAATGGCTTTTTCACACCTGACAACTGTGACACTGTAACATTTTTCTCGACCTTTGGAAATATCTTCCAAATCAATAAATTCCCTTTTTATTTAACAAATACTCATCTGCAAATTGCGTATGCAATTACAGTTTGTTTGTTTTGAATTTGTTTGGCCTTTATGGCCATAGAAGTTGTTATTTATATTACATTCAACTACCAAGCAATTTTACTCCCACAAAAGACTTCTACCAAATTTAAAATCTGGGATTTCTGATTATATGGATGCACACTCTCAGGACATTTTAGAATGCTGTTAACATTCCACTGCCATAAATCAATTCCTTTTTCCACAATTAATTAATTAGAACAAATTGAGGATGTTATCGCTGTCGTATTCATTTATAGATTCATTGTTTTGGATCTGTCTTCCAACTTCCGTAAGGAAGAATAATAGCTCTTAACCTTAGTAATATCTCCCTTAATTTACACTGCATCTAAAAATTATTCACTCTCCATTCTCCTTCTGATTAACCAGCGACTTTGTTTAAATTCCAAAGCTTCATTTGGTGAATCACATGTGCACAAACCACTGCTTATTGAGACCCTTTGTATGTTGTAGAAAATATCCAAGTAAGTGTTGCTCCCCTTTAGCTGTTTCTCGTCTCCATTTATATGCAACTAGTGAGTACCAATGACACCAGTATGCAAATATAGGTGTCCCAAGTTATTAAAATATATCGTGCAGGTACACGTAACATCATGTTCTGATTTTTAAGGTCCGTAACAATGTGTTCGTGTTTGTCCCTTGGTTTGAGATTCACAATACATTCCGTTGAAAAGCTCACAGTAGTGGCTGAATATTCACATTTGTTATTTCTCTTGTGAGATTTTATACCATTACCAAAATGTCACTCAATCAGATTTATTTCCATTATTTTTATTATATTAATAACTAATAAGATCAACCAACTTCGTCCATTGCACAATATGATTTGTTCGTTTCCATTTTCCATCCTTCTTCATTTCTCATAAAATCCATGTTTTATTAAAATCAATATACGTTCAAGTCTGGTGTTACATTTCCTTTATAAATTCAGCAAGATTTTACACATCAAAATTCCCTGGTAGTTATCAAACTCAATCCTTGTATTGATATTACCATTTTCAGGGAGTAAAAAGAAATCTCCTAATAATCGTCCAGCTCATCTTATTGAGCTCTTCCCCATTGTCACATCCGTCTTTGTCAATATACATATCGTTTACCCCTAACACACGTCCATACCTACAGCATAATTGCATTCCAACAAAATCCAACTTTATATGTATCAGAAAGCCGTGAGCATTGAGTACTCTCCTCAGTCCATGTAAGATTCCTCACAAATTTGGCTAATTTTACTCCCAAAGGCATATCACTACCTTTTAATAGGTGAACCTCATATTCATAAATAGCTTTGTATCCTCATATGGTCGTTATCAAAAAATGGAATCCCAAGGTTACTCACAATCCCCTTCCCATTTCAAATGTCTTTTATTTCATGAATATTTTATCTTGACCAGGCCGTTTATTTGTTCTTATCCAGGCATACTGCCATATTTAGCAATCTTTTTTTTTTTTGGGGGGGGGGGGGGGGGGGGGGGAAATACACAAACCGAAATACGCAAACTCGTGCATTATGTACCCATGTTTGCGTTTGTGCATTATTATTTGCCTATCAGGGTGGGTCTCAATTTCATAAAGTCTGTCCCTTAATTTTTTGGAAACACAGAAACACAAACAGAAATTTTTTCGAAACACACACAATGTTAACATTTAGAGTTAGACCAACGTTTTTCCCCACAATAGATTATCCAGTGTTTTCCCATCTGGTCTATCATTATTAAAATGTGCAGCTCCCTTTTACCTTCCAAGGTCAATTCTCCTCCATGTTATTTGACCCCAAATTAATGACATATTTTCACATGCCAGATAAACAATGCCAATTGTCCAAAAAACCCATGTGATCATCCTGTGACTTCCATGTGAGAATCATGTTATCATTAAATTTCATGTGACCTCCATAGTGTTCCCCCTAAACTGGTAAATCAATTGTTCCGAAAATTGTCTTTCAGTTCTATTCACCATCATGCACCCCGAAACACACGTGTAAATTTTGCAAGTATGGGATTTTTTGAACTACATCCAATAATTTAGTCCAATCCAGGGTCTTTTAATTTAATTTTCCAAAATTTCAAATTCAAGTTTATTCTCTTTGTTTCTATGAAAATCCTTCATGAAAATTTTATGGAAATTCACTTTTTTCCAAATTCACTAAGTTCTCCAATGATAATGTCCAACCATGCACATGCCACGAACCCTGTAACAAATTTTCTCAGACACACTCAAATTAGAACCTTGTCATGTATGATTAATCAAACTTGAACATGTGAAACATTGAAACAAAAACATGAAAAAGAGAAAAAATTAATCCACACATTTCCATGACCTTGCACCATCATCTTCTCTTTGCATCGAGTTCACCTTTCCCATCGTACTGAAAAAAATGCCTTCTGACAACAGCATTTTACACCTAGAATGGCACTCAGTAGAGAACACAACTCCACCTGGTTGGCCACATCACTTAATGGTGAAGAATCACTTCAACAAAAATCAAATAATTCTTGGATCCGAATCCATATTTAAATCTTTACCAAAATCGAATCATTTGTTCTTGTGAAATTCGCTGTTTCCCGACCAAAATTTGTCCAAATCTGTTCATGAGCTTTTGTCATGGAAGTCAGAATCCGCTGAGGAGTGTGTAACGACTCACCTATTCACACCTGTTGTAACATCTCCAGGTACGTCCCTTTCCAGACCATTTGGCGTGCCTGCAAATTACTGGAGATGTCTGCATCTGTTGGAGCTCCATTATGTCAGGCTCTCCGTATTCTCCTGTTACCAACTCAGAAAAACAGCTCCACATGATAAAAACATACTCACATCAGCACGAGCGCACACCTCCACCAGGCCGAGCAATCCATGTTGTTATATCGAGCTGGTTGGCCGAACCTAGATTCGCTCCTGAATCAAAATCTCATCGATCGTTCTTCATTTCATTTAACTTCATGCATGTACAGGTCATTTGCATGCAACTGCAGAATTAATCGAGCGACACGATTAATCGAGTATGACTGAAATAACAACCCGATGTCGGTTTGCAATTCAGCCGATTTCAACTTATTCAGCTTAACCTGATTCAATCAGAGTTGAAAACCGTTATGTGCTGACCCAGGTTCTGTATTCAAATCAAATGGAGTTGTCAAAGCTGTTATATGAGCCTCGACTATTTTATTGACTATCGGCCGGTGGATTCGGGGTGCGGGTGTGGAGGAGGGGTGGGGGCTGGGGTGTGCGTCGCAGGTTTTGAGGTGTGTTCAAACAGCTAGCAAGTGCTTGCCAAGCCAGCCGTTCCATTAACACCGAACAACGCTCATCATTGGTTCATGAAACACACCGCTTCAATCCACCAACCCGGTCATTACGACTTTGGGATTTAAAACGCCATGATAATCTTTTCTGTATTAATTTGTTCAACACTGTCCGACGCTTCCGCACACGGGACAGGCGAGATGACCAGTCACTTGCATCTCACACCACGACCGTGCTGCATATATCGTGTTCGACATTGGGTGGTTGGCCATTGCCTTCCCACAAAGAGTCGCCCGGAGACCGAACACTCGCACAAACGAACCGTGGTCGATCGAACGGGACGCTGCC
This sequence comes from Myxine glutinosa, assembly GCF_964187855.1. Lineage (NCBI taxonomy): Eukaryota > Metazoa > Chordata > Myxini > Myxiniformes > Myxinidae > Myxine > Myxine glutinosa. Next base: position 400,180,653 of record NC_136261.1, read on the forward strand.
CCGTGGATGAAGCACCCGATCCAGGCTCCACACGTCAAAAAACCCTCACCTCGGGTCGAGGACACGATCCGGTTTCATTTTGCAGAAAACACGAATTCTGAAAACACGTGCTGGATCATTTAAATATATTGTTGCGGTTTTGCCATCAAGGCAAACCCCCTATAGTTAATTGCACGACAACACGTAGCCTGCCGTAGTTAGTTCTTTCTTACTGAATGTAAAGATTAGCCCTTTCCCATTGTGTAGTAATAAAAACCAAATGTGCGTTGAGTCGGCAGGATTTCAAACCTTCGTGTGGTCAAGGGAAGCCATTTCTCATGAGCAGGAAGGCGTGGCCAAAAGAACAGGCCCACATGACCAATGACGAGTCGGTGAGACTGCATCAGCAAGCAACCGATGGGCTGTGAAACCTCCCCGAATGAAAGGAGGGAAGGAAAACTGAAACCTTCCTGGGAGAAGGAAGGATTGAAGGCCAGCATGTGACCAACCTCAGCCAACGGGAGGCTGTGGAACATTTTGAAGGTGTGGACGGGTGTGATGAAACCCCCGCCCATCGCATTTTCATTTTCTTGCTTTTTGCGTCGACGCCCAACAACCATCGCTCTTCGCCGATCTCTGGACTCTTCCTCTTCCTCTTTCCCGGACACTGCTCTTGCCTTTGTGCTCTTGCCTGAACTCTCTTGCCTTTGTCCTTTGTTGACAACCTCTCTTGCTTTGTATTTCACCGATCTCTCACTCTGATCCGGTGGACCTGCAAGCGTTGGCCCCTCCCGTGACCCATCTTGAAGCTGGTCGTCCCACCTGTGCTGAATCTAGCTCAACCTGCGCTGAAGTTCATCTACCTGGGCTGAAGTTTGTCCGTGCCGACTTCGTTCGTCCTTCGGTTCGCGGTTCGTCCTTCGGACCTCACCTCATCCAGGCTGCACGTCCGGATCGAGGATCGAGCTGCACACACGGTACGGTACCAAAAACCATCGGTACCAAGAACCAGTGTGTTATTCCCTGTGTGAGTGTCAGAGTGTGAAGGCACCGGTGTGGTTTATTATTAGGTAAGGAATTGATGAGGTGCATATTCGTCACTGTTTCTCTGTGCCTTCAAAATAAAAGGCTGTACATTTTGTGTTACTTCCAACCTGTTCGGATATGTCTTTTCTCCATTGGCCGAGCATCATCCGAGACCGAATTTGGTGAATCAGGTACGTAAATCCTGTGAGGTAACGCCGCTTTCCACACTGTGAAATCCGCTCGGCACTCGATAAAGTGTGGAAGCGAGGGTTCGATCCCCGGTTTCTTCGGTTGCATGTCTTGAAGGTATTTGGGAGTATTTGACCAGCAATCTCTTTGGCACGTGGCTGGCAGGTTGGCGATCGGAATTGCTTAGTAATCCGTCAATCACGAGCTAAGTCGCTCGCGGTCGGTGGCCTGAGTGGAACCGGAGTTTGAGGGGGAACCGGGCATAAAACCACCCTTTGTACATCGACGAACCCGGGATCTGCAACAATATGTATATTTAACAACATAGATATGAGAACGCTCTTCGGTTTTGGATCATTCAACAACAAAATGTATCGAGTCCATAGTGTGACAATACACAGGAAGTTACTTGCGAACATCGCGATTCCTGATTGGTTGCTGAACGTGTTACCAATTCCTAGTCAAAAGACTTATTTATCAATTTAAAACTCGTTTTAATGCAGTTATATCAGTGAATGAATGTTACAAAAATTAGTTTGAGCTTGTTTTTTTCTTTCAATTTCTAAGATACATTTTTGGTTCTTCCTACACCGCCCATTACAGCCATTAGTACACCATCTGCTGCACCACTTCAGATGTTGCCACCGATTTATTCTTCTCTCGTCGTAAACAATGAAAATTTGAACCAAGCAAAGTTATTTTGCACATAATACACTCTTAATTTGATTAGCTAGCATATAAATCCATTTTTTCCAAATAAGTCGTTTATTTTACCGGAAATTACAACTGGACCAGATGTTACATGCTCTCTCGCTCTCGGTCTCGGACTCTCGGCTAATCGGCCATTTTCCTTCTTCATGCCTCATGTCAACTTGCAACAACTTCATGCCTCATGTCAACAACACAGCAACGACTGTGTACAATGCAGCTCCCGATTACCTTGAAGATATTGCCATCAAATAAGGTTCGATAAGGAACTCATTCGTCTAAATATCAGACACTAGATGCTCGATTTTATTTCTTCTTCCTGTGTGGGGCACAAAAAAGGTTTGGACTTTTCGAACTCGTTTGTTCAATTGTATACGTAATTCAGCCGTATCAGGTAAACACGTGTTGTTCAAACTTCGAGATAAATAATCCTCTCTTTGTTCAATTGGCTTCTTTATTGTGTATTGTTCGTATTTAATTATTGTCTTACCTGAATCGTGAATTTAACATTTGGATAAATTCTGTGATATTGTGGCGGACACGAAAGCTCACTGGCGTGAGGGCATCATTCCACGCACCAAGTGGGCGGCGACCACGCCCGAGGGGTAGGCGTGGCTGTGGGATATACACCGGGTGCGCAGCCCGGAGCGCGCCAGTGCTGCAGTTGAGCTCGTTTAATAAAGACTCTTAAACTCACCGCGTTGTCCGCTTCCTTCTTGTTGTGCAAGCACCGCGCATCATCTATCTATAATTCCATTAATCTCTGTGTGTATGTGTGTTTGTATGTGTGTATGTGTGTATGTTTGTCTGTGACCGCTGTTTCTCGACAACTACCGGTCCGATATACTTGAAACTTGCCAGGTATATTGCTGGGGACCCGAGGATGTGCCTTTTCAAGGTTTGAAATTAATCGGACAAGTAGTTACCGAGCTATGGCGATTTCTTTACCAAACACCGCAAGCCGTTCGCTTTGGACCAAACCATTTCATGTAAATAGAGGGGGGGGGGGGGGGGTTCTGTGGTCGTTGCGAATGGACCAAACCATTCATGTAAATAGAGGGGGGGGGGTTCTGTGGTCGTTACTGCCACGTGGTTTCAAAGTTTTTTTTTGTTGTTGTTGTTTGCACGCATGTTTTTTTGCACCCACGTACGGGCACGCCCTAGGATGTTTACACACACACACCCCTACACAAATTTTTTTTTTTTTTTTTTTTTTTGGCAAGGAACGGGCACCCACGTACGGGCACGTCCTAGCTTATATATAGTACGGGCATGCCCTAGTCTATCTATAATTCCATTAATCTCTGTGTGTATGTGTGTATGTTTGTCTGTGACCGCTGTTTCTCGACAACTACCGGTCCGATATACTTTAAACTTGCCAGGTATATTGCTGGGGACCCGAGGATGTGCCTTTTCAAGGTTTCATATTAATCGGAGAAGTAGTTACCGAGCTATGGCGATTTCTTTACCAAACACTGCAAGCCGTTCGCTTTGGACCAAACCATTGCATGTAAATAGAGGGGGGGGTTCTGTGGTCGTTGCGAATGGACCAAACCATTCATGTAAATAGAGGGGGGGGGGTTCTGTGGTCGTTACTGCCACGTGGTTTCAAAGTTTTTTTTTGTTGTTGTTTGCACGCATGTTTTTTTGCACCCACGTACGGGCACGCCATAGGATGTTTACACACACACACCCCTACACAAATTTTTTTTTTTTTTTTTTTTTTTGGCAAGGAACGGGCACCCACGTACGGGCACGTCCTAGCTTATATATAGTACGGGCATGCCCTAGTCTATCTATAATTCCACTAATCTCTGTCTGTGTGTGTGTGTGTGTGTATGTGACCGCTGTTTCTCGACAACTACCGGTCCGATATACTTGAAACTTGCCAGGTATATTGCTGGGGACCCGAGGATGTGCCTTTTCAAGGTTTCATATTAATCGGACAATTACTTACCGAGCTATGTCCAAAAAACGATTCAACCAATCAGAGAGCAGCGAGCTATCGCGTGTGCCGAACGTGGCGAACACACTCTGCCTCGGACGGCACATTTGAGAGCGTATTCATTTATTTCACGTTGGCAAATTATGTTGCCGCTATGTTGGCGTTAAACTATGTTTTAAAACTAATTAAAACCATTTCATGTAAATAGAGGGGGGGGGGGGGGGGGGGTTGTCACTGTACTCGCAAGCCGTTCGCCGTTCGCTTTGGCGTTGCGAATGGACCAAAACATTTCATGAACCAAACCATTTCATGTAAAGCGTTCGCCGTTCGCTTTGGCGTTGCGAATGGACCAAAACATTTCATGGACCAAACCATTTCATGTAAATAGAGGGGGGGGGGGGATATAATTTTAGATATATATATAGTACGGGCATGCCCTAGTTATATTAATTTGTGAGAACTTTAATCATGACTTTAATCCAACATCTCTCAAAAATTATACATAGATGCAGACTGAATTTATCAGAGGTGCAGCGTATGTAACAAGGACGAAATGATTAGACTTCTTGTGAAGATCCGGATTCGCATCCGGCTACGAGAACCATTTTTTAAAGTGATTCTTCACTATTGGGAAACAGGGACAAAAACGAGAGCTGACAGGATATCAAGAAATTGCGAACGGACTTTAACGAAACGTGGTAAACAGATTTTTCCTGTTCAACAAAGACCATCGCTCATTATCGCCAGCCACATGTGACATTTATGCTTGATTCTCATATTTAATATGTGACAGACAATTAATTAATACCAAGTGGATCGATTCAGCACCATCCCTGACACCGTTACAAATTTGGAAAATAGACCAACAGGCAACGTTATGCAGAAGTTCACAATAGACGTCCGCTTTGCAAACAACAGATAACGTCATGTAGACGTTCACAATGGACGTTGTGCTTTGCAAACAACAGATGACGTTATGTAGACGTTCACAATCGACGTTGCGCTTTGCAACCAACAGATAACGTCATGTAGACGTTCACAATAGACGTTGCGCTTTGCAAACAACAGATGACGTTATGTAGACGTTCACAATGGACGTTGTGCTTTGCAAACAACAGATGACGTTATGTAGACGTTCACAATCGACGTTGCGCTTTGCAACCAACAGATAACGTCATGTAGACGTTCACAATAGACGTTGCGCTTTGCAACCAACAGATAACGTCATGTAGACGTTCACAATAGACGTTGTGCTTTGCAAACAACAGATGACGTTATGTAGACGTTCACAATCGACGTTGCGCTTTGCAACCAACAGATGACGTTATGTAGACGTTTTACAAAAGACGTTGAGCTTTGCAACCAACAGATGACGTTATGTAGACGTTTTACAATAGACGTTGCGCTTTGCAAACAACAGATAACGTTATGTAGACGTTTTACAATCGACGTTGCGCTTTGCAACCAACAGATGACGTTATGTAGACGTTTTACAATAGACGTTGCGCTTTGCAAACAACAGATAACGTTATGTAGACGTTTTACAAAAGAAGTTGCGCTTTGCAACCAACAGGTAACGTTATGTAGACGTTTTACAAAAGACGTTGCGCTTTGCAACCAACAGGTAACGTTATGTAGACGTTTTACAAAAGACGTTGCGCTTTGCAACCAACAGATGACGTTATGTAGACGTTTTACAATAGACGTTCCGCTTTGCAACCAACAGATGACGTTATGTAGACGTTTTACAAAAGACGTTGCACTTTGCAACCAACAGGTAACGTTATGTAGACGTTTTACAACAGACGCCACAAATTATCTCCTTTGCACTAATTTTTTATGATTATTTTCCTCTGAAATATCAATTTTCTCTCTTATTGTTTAATTTGAGATAAATCTATCATATCTTGATCTTTTATTTCCCAAACTCATCCAGATTTTTACTGAGGAATTAATTCAATCTCCGATTTATATGTGAATACATTTTAATGAGCAATTTTTCCAATTAATCTTAATTTCTCCTTTCACGCGAACCACTCTATTAAACTAGATACATCCAGATCTTACTTATGTCGATGTTAATCCACCAAAATGTCATAAGCATGCTGGTGGTGCACACACAAATCTGCTATGTGACATTTTCTGAAAGGTTTTTTCATATATTTTTTTTTACACGCTGCAATTTACACAATCTTACACTCGGTTAACCATATAACAACATACTTTTTCAATACCAAGACAAAGGACAAATACCATTCCAAAACAAAGGACAAATACCTCTCCGTTTCCAACACTTTTCAATACCAAGACAAAAATACCTCCATTTTGCCAGTTCCAGATGCCACTGAACACTGGTATGTTTTAAGCAGACTGGCCAGCTTTTAAATTACCTAATCACCCCATCGTCTACCAAGCATGTGTATTGTTTAGGACCTCACTGTAAGCATTCCCACAGGATTTCAACTATTTGTACACAATTTTTCGGGACAGCTCAAAAGCTTTAGGCAAAATATTGTTACAGACGTGGCTTAGATGTTATTTTACCGAGCGGTTTTGGGATGACCACGTCTGCACAGGTTACCGATTATACTCGAAGTTGACTAGTCGCGCTATGCTAGGTCAATGAAGGAACAGACACACGGCTGGGTTTCAAATGACACGACTCCAAGGGTTCAGTTCTCAAGACCTCCGGAGGAGATTATATTCGTTACGGAAGGTCAGATTACAGGGACGAGAGGGACAGCAAAGGAAGATAGGCACTTAGACACAACCTTATATTAACCCCAACAGACGACAGGTAAACGGGACAAGGCGGACTCACACGGGGGTTGATGGCAGGAAAGCGGTTGTCGATGGCTCCAGGTGCACCTGGGCTCAGGGCAGGATCGACCCGGTCCGGTCCAGAGATGCGGAAGGTTGCACAGCGCTCGAGGTGGCGTCTTTTCGTCTCAAGCTGGGGGCGCATCTGACGTCACATCCGGCGCGGGGCCGCGTATATCCGGCGGGGAGTGACACGCCCTCGGCTCGTTAGCTCCGCCTCGTGGAATCGGCACGTTGCTTCTTATTGGGTGCGTGCGGGGGGGTTACCGGCTCCGCCCTTGACGAGGAGCTGACAAGGAGCCCCTTTGTGGTAACCCCGTGGAGCGCATGGTCTGGAGCGCGTTGTCTGGAGCGCATTGTCGATGGCGGCTAACCGAGCCGGTGGGAGGACGCACACTCCCCCCCGCGCAGCGCCGTGCCCCTCTGTTGTTGTAGACGGGGAAGAAGATGGGAGGAGGTATGGGAAAGGTCCTAAACTCACTACTGGTGCCATATAATCACATTCTGGTGCAACGAAGAGTCATAATTAATGGAAACGAGGCCTTAACTGACATAGACTAAGAATAACTAGCAAGATGTCCGAAAGTGGTCTACGTGTGGTGCGGTGGACCTGGGCACGACATTTAATGGGGGAAAAAGGGGAAGGTCGGCTCTACTGATTGTTGTTTACAGACAATGGGACTAGGGAATGGGGGATTGGGGATAGTTGGGGAGTATTGGGGAAAATAGGGGAATATTTACAAGCGGATATGGAGGCCAAATTCCATATTCGCAACATTGCACCCTTCTCTACCCTCGGGGCGTCCCGACCCGATAAATTTTTACCTACTTTAGTGTGGCACGCAATGTAGTTCCCTCTACTATTAACTCTACCCTGAGTGCGACAGTTTTACAGATATTCACGAATGAGTAAATATGTCCCCCTGCGACGTTGCACCCTTCTCCTCACAGAAACACACCCACAGGATAACCGAATCCGGAAAGAATTCTCAAACTAAACATACAGCCGGTAGGGAGCATTATTTACACAAGACTACGCTGATATTTACACTACGATCCAGGACCTGTTTTTGGAGGAACACATGCAGATGTTATGCATAGAGAGAGCACGCTTGCCAGCATCGATACACCAACCCACGAGTGCTCTGTGGCCGACGGCCTTTAATAACGTGCAGAGCACCCCTTCCAAGCATCAAGCACCACCCCATCACACAGTGAGCACCATCCGGTGCACCAATAAAGTGTTTATAAATCATTGTGTGGTGTCGCAGCCGGCCGATGTTCTGCCGCTGGTCTTGCCTTCGTGTGGTGCACTTGGCCTTCTTACTTCTTTTCAAAAATAAAGAAAGGCGCCAACCGCGTCCATTTCTTTATTTTGGCCTTCAGTGGTGTCAACTATAAGTGGTTCACCTGTTTGGCATAGGTGCCACGTTGACCCATAGGTCCTTCCACGGGTGGTGCTTGGCCGCAAAAGAACTGCGGTCCATTGTGGGTGGCCACAAACATTGCGGTCCGTATGGTGTATCGATCCAAGCAGCAAGCAGCGAAAGTGCAGGCCCACAACTGCGTAGCCAGCACCGCTCTCTCCTCTCTCTCTACCCCAAAGCCAGATCCTCGGAGGTGGGAGACAAAAGAAGAAGACAAGTGAGTAAGGTGGTAAGGGCGCAAAAGTGCACGCAATACAAGATGATGCACACTGGGGGCACATGGGAACCAGGTGAGACAGGTACGTTCCTATCGTACGCCCCCCCCCCCCCACCAGGTAACCTACATGGCCCCTCCCTTACCCCTTACTGCATCCACAAAACACAACACTACCCATAAACATCTACTTTACAAATCAACAAACATCCCTACTGTCTTCCCCGTTCCTCCCATAAACCAAATTCGTCTTCTCTCCCTCCTAACCAATCAAATTTGCCATTTTCAACTCTCATCAAAATTTGCCATTTTCAACTCAACATCAAAATTTGCCATTACCAATTCAACATCAAAATTTGCCATTACCAATTCATCATCAGTCCCTCCTAGGGAGGGAGAGATGGAATCACCCCAATGTCTCATCCACGTCGTGATGCGTCTCACAAATCCACAGCAATCTCATTTCCTGCTACAAACCAAGAAAACACAGGTGTGGAGTCATCATCATCACCTCAGGTAAGTGGCTGCGTATGGTGCGACAGGTTCATCAATCCTAACTATCTCCTAAATGACTTTAACAACTTTACACTACCCGGGGTCTTTCTCCGGCCAAACCATTGGCCCTCTTACACTATGGGTTCTAAAAACCAATTCCCATTGGCCAAACTGTGGTGCTCTTCAATTTGGGGTCTCACTCCCCCCGATTCATCTCCCGGTGCCCTCGTACAATTTCTGGGCTGCGACGTGTACCTCTCCCAGCAGGTCTACCCACCTGCACACCTCCACCACTGCAGTTGCCTCCGAGCTTACCTGCTCCTTACCCTAACCTAACTACCAGGGGAAGGCCCTCTGGCACTCTCCCCACTCGGTGCCCTCTCTGGCACTGGGCTACCCGGGTCCATCCTCCGGATCCTCGGGCCCCATCCACAACAACTCTACCGGCTCCCAGAGCCCACCTGCGGCCTCACCTGGCCGACATCCTCACAGTGGTGGAGTGCCCAACTAACTACACACACTAACAGGCTACACGCCCAGCCATTTCCACAACACTAATGCACCCATCCACAATACCATTCTGCAACCGCACCACAAATGCCAATATTCCACCACAATTTACCTATACCCTCTACCTAACACTTACACTACCCACCCCGGGTACTCGTGAAAGGGGTCCACTCTTCCCCATCCACACCTTCGCACCATGCACACCACTCCGTACCACTTACTCCAACTCTCTCCACACACCTGTACTTGCACACCTGTGCTCTCACACCTGGTGCCACCTGCACCCTTCTCTCCCCAAGCGCATTCGCGCTGATCCACACACTCACTACTCATACACTGCTCCACACACCTGTCCAGTTGCACACCTGTGCAATCACACCTGTTCAATTCTCACACACACAGCATCATCTCAGCTAACTACTCCCTTCTGAAACTTGCGCTTCCCAGTCGTCCCTTTAAACTATTGCGCTCCCACGTCATTATCATCCACACTAATCTACCTGCGTCCCCACTACAGGTATCAGTCACTAAGTAAACTTAACGTTACCTAATGTCATCTTCTAGGGCCCTATCAATATAACCTAACCCACCCGGGCTAGTTTTCACTGCCATACACCCCTTAAGCTATTGCTCCTTTGCCCCCCTACTGGGAAGGGTGGCAGGGATGCCCCCCTTACCCATCGGGCCCATCGCTCACTACCAATTTTGCACATCAAATTTCAACAAATCAAAAATTTGGCCAATCACTGCCCATCATCTGCCAATCACTACTGCCAATCCCTTGCCAATCATCAAATTTTGCTTTTCTCTAATTTTGGGTCCAAAACACTAACCTCATCACCCAGTCTACTCACTAATACCTCTCGGTGCGCCAATCCCTGTCCAAAGCCCGGCTTCGTAAAGCCAAACAATGAATGCTGGTTGTTTTGTGCCAGCGGCTGGATACATCCCGCATTCGGTGCAGGGAAGGAGGTTTACCCGGGCCGAGATCCCACGCACCATCTCGGCACGGAGCCATCCCATGGCTCGATCTCGGCCTGCCGGAATGCCTCACCAAAAAGTGGTCGCCATGACGACCCTTTCTATCGGGCTGCCCGCTCCGCCTAGTGGAGCACGGACGCGGCCGTTCAAAGCGAGGCCCAGCACGCACCGAGGGCCTGACTCGGCTATAAGTCGTTCTAAACTCTACCCCGTCTAACGTCGATGCTTCACCTGCATGCTTACATCCCGCAGCCCGTTCCTTGCTCACACATCCAGCCGTGCCCATGCTCCTCGTACCTTTCCTTACACACCCAGGTACACCCATTCCACTCACAGCCTTGGTCACACACCTGACCACCGAACACTTTGGCACACATTCGTTGCTCGCACACCTCACCAATACACCTCTTCGCACCCCCTCCTCGGTCACCTCCTCTGTGACAATCACAGGTGTGCTCTCATTCGCACACCCAACCACGTGCCTCACCACCAACTCCAGCGTGCATTCCCACTCACGCTCTACCATTCCAGGTGTGCATCCTTCCATCCCAGGTGTACATCCTCGCTCACCTGTCACGACCAGCTCACTCTCCTTGTCACTCTCACTACTCTCACCACCATTCTTGACAGCGCACTCACCCTTACTCTTGACAGCGCACTCTTTCCTCATGCACCTGCCCGTCACACACCTTTCTCGCGCACACTCTCCCGTTACACCCTCTGTAACACTCACCACAGGTGGACACTCTTCCTTACTTCTGACAGCGCACTCTTTCCTCATGCACCTGTCCGTCACACACCTTTCTCGCGCACACTCCTGCGCACACTCTCCCGTCACACCCTCTGTAACACTTACCACACCGCGCTTCCATGTGCCCCCTCGCACACGCGCTACGACCGACTCACTCTCGCCAGCACCCTCACTCCTTGGCACGCACTTTTTCCTCACACACCCCAGAGTCGGACTTTCTCGCACACCTCCTTTTTCGCACACCAGACCTGTCGCACACTTCACCAACGGCCTCTCACGAACACCCGGGTCTATCTCGACCCCCAAGCTTATTAAATCCCCTGGCGCATCATACGCACGACCATATTGGTCACCACTTACACCGGGTCCTCTTCCTCTTCGCTTCTCCTCCATCACCTGCGAATCCCTCATCCGGTTAATGAGCACATCATCACGATCCAAACACAGACTTTGGACCAATTCTTTTATCTCCTCTTTTATCTCCTTCTTATCCCCTCTCCGTCGCTTCTTAATTTCGCTCATCCCTTCTTCCACTTCCTCTAATTTGTGCTTCACCTCTTTTATTCCCCGGTACGTCTCCTCAAGCTCATCCTCTAAGGCTACCTTGACCGTTTCCAGGTGCGTCCTCACCTGCCGGTCCTTCGTCTCCATTACCTCTATCACCTCGTCCAACCTCGTTGTCAGTCCCTCACGTACCATCTGACATTCCCTCTTTGTCGCTATCAGGTCGTTTTTTATGTCGTTTTGTGTCGCTTTTAAACCTCCTAATACCGCAGTGTTCCTTTGAACCTGCTCCACTAACTCCGTCTGTCCCACCGTCAGCTGCTCCACCTCCTGCGTCAGGTCCTCTATGCCCCCTTGCAATTTTACAGTCCCCTTTCTCACCTCCTTCTCCATGTGCTCCTTACAGTGCCTCACCTCCTCGCGCACTCCTCCGACCTCCTCACTCACTCCTCTTCTGATCTCCTCTCCCATCACTTGCATCTCCTGCCCAGATGCCACCCTCATCTGCTCCATTTCCTCCCTGTGAGCATCCAGTTTGGTTTCTACCCCCATTCTGACCCCCTCTATCTGCTGCCCCATTTGGTTAACTTCCCTTTCCGCTTGGGCCCCCATGTCCCTCAATTTGCCTTCCATACTGTTTTCTAACCCCTCTAACCCATTTTTCACTCCCTCTATCTGATTCTCCTGGGCAGCCATTCTATTTTCTACCCCCTTTAACCCATTTTTCACTTCTTTTATCCCGTTGTCTAACCCCTCAAAATTATTGTCTAACTTCTCACCGGTACCCCTCGCTTCGTCCCTCATTACCCCCATTTCGTTTCCCATTACCCCCAATTGGCCCTCCAATCGCTCACTCTGAGCCCTCATTTGCTCACTCTGAGCCCTCATTTCCTCCCTATTCTGGGCCATAAGGGCCTTCATTTGTATGAAAAACAAGTTCAAATCCACCGGTGGCGCCACTACGGTCGCGGGCGTGGACGCCGTGGCCACCTCGTGCATGACAACGCTATTTTGCGACCCTGCCGCCCTCACTGCTTCGCTCTCCTCCCGTCCCTCAATTTGGTCCTGGACCGACCCTGCCTCACTCTCCCCTACCGGACCCCAGCTGTCTTGATCCGCCATAGCGCGGCTTTCAAAATTCGGGTTTTTATACAACAAAACAAATTTCGGCCGTTATAATTTCGTCGAGCGCAGTAAACGCGCTCTGAATCGATTCTCCCTCCCTGGTTTGGGCCTAACAACGCGCGGGAAACGCGCTCCGAATCGATTCTAATTGTTACAAATTTGGGCCTAATAAATTTAGTCCCGGATTCGAATTCCACTCCTCGACACCATTTGTTACAGACGTGGCTTAGATGTTATTTTACCGAGCGGTTTTGGGATGACCACGTCTGCACAAGTTACCGATTATACTCGAAGTTGACTAGTCGCGCTATGCTAGGTCAATGAAGGAACAGACACACGGCTGGGTTTCAAATGACACGACTCCAAGGGTTCAGTTCTCAAGACCTCCGGAGGAGATTATATTCGTTACGGAAGGTCAGATTACAGGGACGAGAGGGACAGCAAAGGAAGATAGGCACTTAGACACAACCTTATATTAACCCCAACAGACGACAGGTAAACGGGACAAGGCGGACTCACACGGGGGTTGATGGCAGGAAAGCGGTTGTCGATGGCTCCAGGTGCACCTGGGCTCAGGGCAGGATCGACCCGGTCCGGTCCAGAGATGCGGAAGGTTGCACAGCGCTCGAGGTGGCGTCTTTTCGTCTCAAGCTGGGGGCGCATCTGACGTCACATCCGGCGCGGGGCCCCGTATATCCGGCGGGGAGTGACACGCCCTCGGCTCGTTAGCTCCGCCTCGTGGAATCGGCACGTTGCTTCTCATTGGGTGCGTGCGGGGGGGTTACCGGCTCCGCCCTTGACGAGGAGCTGACAAGGAGCCCCTTTGTGGTAACCCCGTGGAGCGCATGGTCTGGAGCGCGTTGTCTGGAGCGCATTGTCGATGGCGGCTAACCGAGCCGGTGGGAGGACGCACACTCCCCCCCGCGCAGCGCCGTGCCCCTCTGTTGTTGTAGACGGGGAAGAAGATGGGAGGAGGTATGGGAAAGGTCCTAAACTCACTACTGGTGCCATATAATCACATTCTGGTGCAACGAAGAGTCATAATTAATGGAAACGAGGCCTTAACTGACATAGACTAAGAATAACTAGCAAGATGTCCGAAAGTGGTCTACGTGTGGTGCGGTGGACCTGGGCACGACATTTAATGGGGGGAAAAGGGGAAGGTCGGTTCTACTGATTGTTGTTTACAGACAATGGGACTAGGGAATGGGGGATTGGGGATAGTTGGGGAGTATTGGGGAAAATAGGGGAATATTTACAAGCGGATATGGAGGCCAAATTCCATATTCGCAACAATATTAGAAGGTCGTCTACCGTGCACACTGTAAACTATATGTATACTGTTTGTGTATGCATGTATGCGTCAAGTATTCTGATATATATAGACTACTATATGTATACTGTGTGTATGCATCCCGTTCAGGGTTTTAAAGCAAATAAATGCGAGGATCGGACCCACCAACCTGCTTCAGGGTTTTATTTTGCTTTTGCAACTTTGGAAATCCCACCAACCTGCAGTTTCATCATGAAACACTTTGGAACATCAATAGATATTACATATACACACAACAACAGTGTTATTAAATATTAACATGGTAAGAAGCCACCTCGTTCAGCAGAGGCTAATAAGAACTCCGTCTACCGGTATTTGAGAGTCCATTACTCCATCTCAAAGCAGATCAGAGTTCTGGAATCACCTTCCTGTGCACGGATCTCAACTCCTGCCTGAAGTGGCCCACCCAGGGATGCCAAATTGTTGAAGAACAGGTTTGTGTACATAAACAAGCCATGAACACTTGCAAGTATCTATTTAATAATACCGTAAGGACTCGACTTTGTTATCCCTTTTACGCTGCACACAGTGACCCGATGCCCACGGCACTAATGCATTTACGATCTACGAACCGCGCTCTTTGTTTATCACGTACAGCCACACTCGAAAAATCTGAATTAGTCGACTTTGGGGCCAAAAAGCATACGATTAACGGCCGATACGACGCCATCTTACGACGCCATCGTATTGGCGTCTGCTGGGCGAAGGCGATGTGAGCCGTCCGCTGATTGGACAGTCGAGTGGTGTGAACATGGCTGGTGTGAACCAAATGGTCTTTTTATTCCCTTGAACATTTTAAATTAGGATATATAAGGAAACGTCTTTATCATCATTTTAATAAAGTTAAATGGAGTGACGTTGCGATACTCGGGGTGCGTTGCATAAATCCTCGTAACTCAGAGAGGTGTAGCAGGTGGCGAGACGTAACACTCCCAGAATGGCGCTATGCCGATTCCTATTACGAATCCATTCATTTTTCAAAAGTATATCGTAGCGTTGTCATTTAAGTAGATTGCAATAAATACGTTGTTCATATACGCACTCTTCATTCTCATCTTTTTTCCTAACTCTTACTCGGACAAGGAAAGCCCCTATGCCATCCATAATGGTACACTCTATCCATACACCACATCCTCCCTTCTGTGGATGTTCCATGGGCATGGCCATGAACAGGCTAACAGTGCTGCAGTGTGCGTGCCGGAGTGCCAGGTAACGGCTGTGCCAAGGGATGGAGTGTCGGAGATTATAAAAAGGATCTTTCATTTTAGGGCGTGTATTTTAGGGTAAACTGTGACGGAGGATCAAAGGGGTGAGAAGGAAACAGAGTATGGTAAGGGTGGGGGTTCGGAGGGGATCGATCATTAGAGAGCCACAAAAAGGAGTTCTATAAAAGGTTTACCATTTGGCGCACTTTCTTTCCCTCCACCACCAAAGGTGGATGGAGGTTGTGTTTTCACCCCCGCCTGTCTGTTTGTCTATGAACAGGATATCTCAAAAAGTTGTGGATGGATTCGGACTAAACTTGGTGACCAGGAATGCCCATGGAACATCCACAGAAGAGAGGATGTGGTGTATGGATAGAGTGTACCATGGTATATGACGAGGATGAATTGATTCAATTTTGGTGAAGATTCGAATCCGGATCCGGATACAGGAATTTTTAATTTATTAAGCGATTCATGACCATTGAGAGATGGGGCCCAAAAACGATAATAGCATATTTCAAAAAGTTGTGTACGAGTTGGTTAAATGAATTGTTTAGATGACAAGAACAAGCTGATTCGATTTTGGTTCATGTCGGATCCAGATCCAGCCTATCAGTGGATGGATACGAATCATAAAATGTCCACCTGGCAGAGGTATGCGCTCTACTGAGTGCCACCACTGAGTGGACAATCCAGAGCATGCATTTGTGCCGGTGTCGGCGATCGTTGTGGATATACGCACTCTTCATTCTCATCTTTCTTCCTAACTCTTACTCGGACAAGCAAATCCCCGATGCCATCCATAACGGTACACTCTATCCATACACCACATCCTCCCTTCCGTGGATGTTCCACAGGTTTCGGCTAGTCTATATAATAATAGCGTAAGGACTCGACTTTGTTATCCCTTTTACGCCGCACCCAGTGACCCGATGCCCATGGCACTAATGGATTTACGATCTACGAACCGCGCTCTTTGTTTATCACGTACAGCCATACTCAAAAAATCTGAATTAGCCGACGTTGGAGCCCAAAAGCATCCGATTAACTGCCGATACGACGCCATCTTACGACGCCATCGTATTGGCGTCTGCTGGGCGAAGGCGAAGCGAGCCATCCGCTGATTGGACAGTCGAGTGGTGTGAACATGGGTGGTGTGAACCAAATGGTCTTTTTATTCCCTTGAACATTTTAAATTAGGATATTGTTACAGACGTGGCTTGGATGTTATTCACCGAGCGGTTTTGGGATGACCACGTCTGCACAAGATTATACTCGATATTATACCCGAACGTTGACTAGTCGCGCGATGCTAGGTCAATGAAGGAACAGACACACGGCTGGGATTAAAATGACGACACCAGGGATACGGTTCTCAAGACCTCCGGAGGAGATTATATTCGTGCGGAAGGTCAGATTACAGGGACGAGAGGTACAGCACAGAAAGGTGGGCACTTAGACACAACCTTATATTAACCCCAACAGACGACAGGCAAACGGGACAAGGCTGACTCACACGGGGATTGATAGCAGGAAAGCGGGTATCGATGGCTCCAGGTGCACCTGGGCTCAGGGCAGAATCGACCCGGTTCGGTCCGGTCCAAAGATGCGGGGAGGTATCGTCGCGCTGGGGGTGGCGGTGGCTTCCTCTGCTCTCCGTAGTTCAGGCGCATCTCACGTCACGTCCGCTACGTGGCCGCGTATATCCGGCGGGGAGTGACACGCCCTCAGCTCGTCAGCTCCGCCTCGTGGAATCGGCACGTTGCTTCTCATTGGGTGCGTGCGGGGGGGGGGGGGGGTTACCGGCTCCGCCCCTGACGAGGAGCTGACAAGGAGCCCCTTCATGGTAACCCCGTGGAGCGCATGGTCTGGAGCGCATCGTCTGGAGCGCATTGTCGATGGCGGCGAACCGAGCCGGTGGGAGGACGCACACTCCCCCCCGCGCAGCGCCCCTCTGTTGTTGTAGACGGGGAAGAAGATGGGAGGAGGTACGGGAAAGGTCCTAAACTCACTACTGGTGCCATATAATCACATTCTGGTGCAACGAAGAGTCATAATTAATGGAAACGAGTCCTTAACTGACATAGACTAAGAATAACTAGCAAGATGTCCGAAAGTTGTCTACGTGTGATGCGGTGGACCTGGGCACGACATTTAATGGGGGAAAAAGGGGAAGGTCGGCTCTACTGATTGTTGTTTACAGACAATGGGACTAGGGAATGGGGGATTGGGGATAGTTGGGGAGTATTGGGGAAAATAGGGGAATATTTACAAGCGGATATGGAGGCCAAATTCCATATTCGCAACATTGCACCCTTCTCTACCCTCGGGGCGTCCCGACCCGATAAATTTTTACCTACTTTAGTGTGGCACGCAATGTAGTTCCCTCTACTATTAACTCTACCCTGAGTGCGACAGTTTTACAGATATTCACGAATGAGTAAATATGTCCCCCTGCGACGTTGCACCCTTCTCCTCTCAGAAACACACCCACAGGATAACCGAATTGCGGAAAGAATTCGCAAACTAAACATACAGCCAGTAGGGAGCATTATTTACAAGACTACGCTGCTATTTACACTACGATCCAGGACCTGTTTTTGGAGGAACACATGCAGATGTTATGCATAGAGAGAGTACGCATGCTAGCATCGATACACCAACCCACGAGTGCTCTGTGGCCTACGGCCTTTAATAATGTGCAGAGCACCCCTTCCAAGCATCAAGCACCACCCCATCACACAGTGAGCACCATCCGGTGCACCAATAAAGTGTTTATAAATCATTGTGTGGTGTCGCAGCCGGCCGATGTTCTGCCGCTCGTCTTGCCTTCGTGTGGTGCACTTGGCCTTCTTACTTCTTTTCAAAAATAAAGAAAGGCGCCAACCGCGTCCATTTCTGTATTTTGGCCTTCAGTGGTGTCAACTATAAGTGGTTCACCTGTTTGGCATAGGTGCCACGTTGACCCATAGGTCCTTCCACGGGTGGTGCTTGGCCGCAAAAGAACTGCGGTCCATTGTGGGTGGCCACAAACATTGCGGTCCATATGGTGTATCGATCCAAGCAGCAAGCAGCGAAAGTGCAGGCCCACAACTGCGTAGCCAGCACCGCTCTCTCCTCTCTCTCTACCCCAAAGCCAGATCCTCGGAGGTGGGAGACAAAAGAAGAAGACAAGTGAGTAAGGTGGTAAGGGCGCAAAAGTGCACGCAATATAAGATGATGCACACTGGGGGCACATGGGAACCAGGTGAGACAGGTACGTTCCTATCGTACGCCCCCCCCCCCCCCACCAGGTAACCTACATGGCCCCTCCCTTACCCCTTACTGTATCCACAAAACTCAACACTACCCATAAACATCTATTTTACAAATCAACAAACATCCCTACTGTCTTCCCCGTTCCTCCCATAAACCAAATTCGTCTTCTCTCCCTCCTAACCAATCAAATTTGCCATTTTCAACTCTCATCAAAATTTGCCATTTTCAACTCAACATCAAAATTTGCCATTACCAATTCATCATCAGTCCCTCCTAGGGAGGGAGAGATGGAATCACCCCAATGTCTCATCCACGTCGTGATGCGTCTCACCAATCCACACAGCAATTCTCATTTCCTGCAACAAAACAAAGAAAACACAGGTGTGGAGTCATCATCATCACCACAGGTAAGTGGCTGCGTATGGTGCGACAGGTTCATCAATCCTAACTATTTCCTAAATGACTTTAACAACTTTACATTACCCGGGGTCTTTCCCTGCCAATCCATTGGCCAACTTACACTATGGGTTCTAAAAACCAATTCCCATTGACCAACTGTGGTGCTTTTCAATTTGGGGTCTCACTCCCCCGATTCATCTCCCGGTGCCCTCGCACAATTTCTGGGCTGTGGCGTGTACCTCTCCCAGTGGGTCTACCCACCTGCACACCTCCACCACTGCAGTTGCCTCCGAGCTTACCTGCTCCTTACCCTAACCTAACTACCAGGGGAAGGCCCTCTGGCACTCTCCCCACTCGGTGCCCTCTCTGGCACTGGGCTACCCGGGTCCATCCTCCGGATCCTCGGGCCCCATCCACAACTCTACCGGCTCCCAGAGCCCACCTGCGGCCTCACCTGGCCGACATCCTCACAGTGGTGGAGTGCCCAACCAACTACACACACTAACAGGCTACACGCCCCGCCATTTCCACAACACTAATGCACCCATTCACAACACCATTCTGCAACCGCACCACAAATGCCAATATCCAACCACAACTTACCTATACCCTCTACCTAACACTTACACTACCCGCCCCGGGTATTCGTGAAAGGGGTCCACTCTTCCCCCATCCACACCTTCGCACCATGCACACCACTCCGTACCACTTACTCCAACTCTCTCCACACACCTGTACTTGCACACCTGTGCTCTCACACTTGGTGCCACCTGCACCCTTCTCTCCCCAAGCGCATTCGCGCTGATCCACACACTCACTACTCATACACTGCTCCACACACCTGTCCAATTGCACACCTGTGCAATCACACCTGTTCCATCCTCACACACACGGCATCATCTCAGCTAACTACTCCCTTCTGAAACTTGCGCTTCCCAGTCGTCCCTTTAAACTATTGCGCTCCCACGTCATTATCATCCACACTAATCTACCTGCGTCCCCACTACAGGTATCAGTCACTAACTAACCTTAACGTTACCTAAGGTCATCTTCTCTAGATCCCTACACACAATATCCTAACCCACCCGGGCTAGTTTTCACTGCCATCAACCCCATAAGCTATTGCTCCTTTGCCCCCACCATGGGAAGGGTGGCAGGGATGCCACCCTTACCCACCGGGCCCATCGCTCACTACCAATTTTGCACATCAAATTTCAACAAATTAAAAATTTGCCAATCACTGCCCATCATCTGCCAATCACTACTGCCAATCCTTTGCCAATCATCAAATTTTGTTTTTCTCTAATTTGGGGTCCAAAACACTAACCTCATCACCCAGTCGACTCACTAATACCTCTCGGTGCGCCAATCCCTGTCCAAAGCCCGGCTTCGTAAAGCCAAGCAATGGATGCTGGTTGTTTTGTGCCAGCGGCTGAATGCGTCCGGCACTCGGTGCAGGGAAGGAGGTTTACCCGGGCCGAGATCCCACGCACCATCTCGGCACGGAGCCATCCCATGGCTCGATCTCGGCCTGCCGGAATGCCTCACCAAAAAGTGGTCGCCATGACGACCCTTCTTATCCTGCTGCCCGCTCCACCTAGTGGAGCACGGACGCGGCCGTTCAAAGCGAGGCCCGGCACGCACCGAGGGCCCGATTCGGCTATAAGTCGTTCTAAACTCTACCCCGTCTAACGTCGATGCTTCACCTGGATTCTTACACCCCGCAGCCCGTTCCTTGCTCACACATCCAGCCGTGCCCATGCTCCTCGTACCTTTCCTTACACACCCAGGTACACTCATTCCACTCACAGCCTTGGTCACACACCTGACCACCGAACATTTTGGCACACATTCGTTGCTCGCACACCTCACCAATACACCGCTTCGCGCCCCCTCCTCGGTCACCTCCTCTGTGACAATCACAGGTGTGCTCTCATTCGCACACCCAACCACGTGCCTCACCACCAACTCCAGCGTGCATTCCCACTCACGCTCTACCATTCCAGGTGTCCATCCTCGCTCACCTGTCACAACTAACTCACGCTCCATGTCACTCTCACTACTTTCACCTCCATTCCTGACAGCGCACTCACCCTTACTCTTGACAGCGCACTCTTTCCTCATGCACCTGTCCGTCACACACCTTTCTCGCGCACACTCTCCCGTTACACCCTCTGTAACACTCACCACAGGTGTGCATTCTTCCTTGCCTTTGACAGCGCACTCTTTCCTCATGCACCTGTCCGTCACACACCTTTCTCGCGCATACTCTTGCGCACACTCTCCCGTCACACCCTCTGTAACACTCACCACACCGCGCTTCCACGTGCTTCCTCGCACACGCGCTACGACCGACTCACTCTCGCCAGCACACTCACTCCTCGGCGTGCACTTTTTCCTCACACACCCCAGAGTCGGACTTTCTCGCACACCTCCTTTTTCGCACACCAGACCTGTCGCACACTTCACCAACGGCCTCTCACGAACACCCGGGTCTATCTCGACCCCCAAGCTTCTTAAATCCCCTGGCGCATCATACGCACGACCATATTGGTCACCACTTACACCGGGTCCTCTTCCTCTTCGCTTCTCCTCCATCACCTGCGAATCCCTCATCCGGTTAATGAGCACATCATCACGATCCAAACACAGACTTTGGACCAATTCTTTTATCTCCTCTTTTATTTCTTTCTTATCCCCTCTCCGTCGCTTCTTAATTTCGCTCATCCCTTCTTCCACTTCTTCTAGTTTCTGCTTCACCTCTTTCATTCCCCGGTACGTCTCCTCAAGCTCGTCCTCCAAGGCTACCTTGACCGTTTCCATGTGCGTCCTCACCTGCCGGTCCTTCGTCTCCATTACCTCTATCACCTCGTCCAACCTCGTTGTCAGTCCCTCACGTACCGTCTGACACTGCCTCTTTGTCGCTATCAAGTCGTTTTTTATGTCGTTTTGTGTCGCTTTTAAACCTCCTAATACCGCAGTGTTCCTTTGAACCTGCTCCACTAACTCCGTTTGTCCCACCGTCAGCTGCTCCACCTCCTGCGTCAGGTCCTCTATGCCCCCTTGCAATTTTACAGTCCCCTTTCTCACCTCCTTCTCCATGTGCTCCTTACAGTGCCTCACCTCCTCGCGCACTCCTCCGACCTCCTCACTCACTCCTCTTCTGATCTCCTCTCCCATCACTTGCATCTCCTGCCCAGATGCCACCCTCATCTGCTCCATTTCCTCCCTGTGAGCATCCAGTTTGGTTTCTACCCCCATTCTGACCCCCTCTATCTGCTGCCCCATTTGGTTAACTTCCCTTTCCCCTTGGTCCCTCATGTCCCTCAATTTGTCTTCCATGGTGTTTTCTAACCCCTCTAACCCTTTTTTCATCCCTTCCATTTGATTCTCTTGAGCGGCCATTCTGTTTTCTACCCCCGTTAACCCCTCCTGTATTTCCCCTAATCTATCGTCTAATTTCCCAAATTTCATGTCTAATCCCTTAAAATTATTGTCTAATCCCTTAAAATTATTGTCTAATCCCTCACTGGTACCCCTCGCTTCGTCCCTCATTACCGCTATTTTGCCCTCCAATCGCTCACCCTGAGCATCCATCCGGTTCCCCATTACCCCCATTTGGTCCTCCAATCGCTCACCCTGAGCATCCATCCGGTTCCCCATTACCCCCATTTGGTCCTCCAATCGCTCACCCTGAGCATCCATCCGGTTCCCCATCCGCTCACTATCAGCCCTCATTCCCATCATTATTCTGCTTTCCATTTCTTCATTATTCTTGTCCATAAGGGCCTTCATTTGCATAAAAAACAAGTTCAAATCCACCGGGGGCGCTGCCACGGTCGCTGGCGCGGTGATCAGCGAGGCGCCATTTTGCGCGCCCGCTTCTTCGTGCGTGATGGCGCTATTTTGCGAACCTGCCGCCCTCACTGCTTCGCTCTCCTCCTGTCCCTCATTTTGGTCCTGGATCGACCCTACCTCTCTCTCCTCTACCGGACCCCAGCTGTCTTGATCCGCCATAGCGCGACTTTCAAAATTCGGTTTTTTTTTTTTTTTTTCGTAAAACAAATTCAAATTTCGGCCGTTATAATTTCGCGCGGGAAACGCGCTCCGAATCGATTCTAACTGTTACAAATTTGGGCCTAATAAATTTAGTCCCGGGTTCGAATTCCACTCCTCGACACCAATTGTTACAGACGTGGCTTGGATGTTATTCACCGAGCGGTTTTGGGATGACCACGTCTGCACAAGATTATACTCGATATTATACCCGAACGTTGACTAGTCGCGCGATGCTAGGTCAATGAAGGAACAGACACACGGCTGGGATTAAAATGACGACACCAGGGATACGGTTCTCAAGACCTCCGGAGGAGATTATATTCGTGCGGAAGGTCAGATTACAGGGACGAGAGGTACAGCACAGAAAGGTGGGCACTTAGACACAACCTTATATTAACCCCAACAGACGACAGGCAAACGGGACAAGGCTGACTCACACGGGGATTGATAGCAGGAAAGCGGGTATCGATGGCTCCAGGTGCACCTGGGCTCAGGGCAGAATCGACCCGGTTCGGTCCGGTCCAAAGATGCGGGGAGGTATCGTCGCGCTGGGGGTGGCGGTGGCTTCCTCTGCTCTCCGTAGTTCAGGCGCATCTCACGTCACGTCCGCTACGTGGCCGCGTATATCCGGCGGGGAGTGACACGCCCTCAGCTCGTCAGCTCCGCCTCGTGGAATCGGCACGTTGCTTCTCATTGGGTGCGTGCGGGGGGGGTTACCGGCTCCGCCCCTGACGAGGAGCTGACAAGGAGCCCCTTCGTGGTAACCCCGTGGAGCGCATGGTCTGGAGCGCATCGTCTGGAGCGCATTGTCGATGGCGGCGAACCGAGCCGGTGGGAGGACGCACACTCCCCCCTGCGCAGCGCCCCTCTGTTGTTGTAGACGGGGAAGAAGATGGGAGGAGGTACGGGAAAGGTCCTAAACTCACTACTGGTGCCATATAATCACATTCTGGTGCAACGAAGAGTCATAATTAATGGAAACGAGTCCTTAACTGACATAGACTAAGAATAACTAGCAAGATGTCCGAAAGTTGTCTACGTGTGATGCGGTGGACCTGGGCACGACATTTAATGGGGGAAAAAGGGGAAGGTCGGCTCTACTGATTGTTGTTTACAGACAATGGGACTAGGGAATGGGGGATTGGGGATAGTTGGGGAGTATTGGGGAAAATAGGGGAATATTTACAAGCGGATATGGAGGCCAAATTCCATATTCGCAACAATATATAAGGAAACGTCTTTATCGTCATTTTAATAAAGTTCAATGGAGTGACGTGATACTCGGGGTGCGTTGCATAAATCCTCGTAATTCAGAGAGGTATAGCAGGTGGCGAGACATAAGGAAGCTCAAAGATAACGAGCTGAAAACAGACGAACGATATGTCAATCTCTTTCTACACCGAACGGAAATTCAAGTATGAGAGCGGGAAGGCATGGCCTGAGCACTTCGAGCAGAGAGGACTGATTGGACTTCACTTAAAGAGAAAAAATTGGAGCCTAACGGAAGAAGAAGATCCCTTGAGCGCTGCCCTATGCCATCCATAATGGTACTAAAGCGCGGCGTTACGTGCGCTGCTTGCGAGCAAGGAGGAAGC
Organism: Myxine glutinosa; assembly: GCF_964187855.1. NCBI lineage: Eukaryota > Metazoa > Chordata > Myxini > Myxiniformes > Myxinidae > Myxine > Myxine glutinosa. The sequence goes on from NC_136261.1 coordinate 400,205,176, forward strand.
GGACAAGCGGTAACTTATAAGCGTCTTTATTTCAGGAGCTCACTGTAACACTAGCGCGCTCCGGGCTGCGCGCCCCGTGTATATCCTCAGGCCACGCCTACCCCTCGGGCGTGGCCGCCGCCCACTTGGTGCGCGGAATGATGTCACCACGCCAGTGGGCTTTCGTGTCCGCCACACGCGCCCCCCCAGAATTCCCGCGCACCTGGAGGGCCAGTTTGCGGGGCAGACGGATGACCCGGCCGAAGCGCCCCCTGGCGATCGGCAGCGTCCGGGGTGCAGGAATGCCAGGTGGGATGCCCCTGGCTGCCCCTGGGATGGGTGCAGGACCGGGGGGCGGCGTGGCGGTGGGGCTGGGCGGTGCCGGGGGTCCGCCTGCAGGGGGGCGGCCCTGACACGGGGGTCGGGCCACTGGCGGTGGATGGTCCACGTCGAGGTGGGCCGGCTTGAGGCGGTCTACAGAAACGCGGTCAGGAGTACCGCCGATGTCCAGGGTGAAGTGCTTCGCCCCGGTCTCCAGCACACGGAAAGGCCCGTCGTACGGGGGCCGCAGTGGTGTCCGGTGGGCATCGTGGCGGACGAAGACGTACTCCGCCGTGCGAAGCTCCGGGGCGACGTGCGTCGGTGGGTGCCCGTGGCATGCCTTTGGCACCGGGGCGAACCTCTGGGCGGTCTCTTGCAGAGCGGAGCACCAGGTAGAGCAGCGCGGGGCCCCCGCCCGCGGACCATGGTGCCGTGGAGTCGGGGAGGAACTCGCCCGGCACCGGCAGCGGTTGCCCGAAGACCAACTCTGCCGCAGATGCGTGCAGGTCCTCCTTGGGCGCCGTCCGGAGGCCCAGCAGGACCCAGGGGAGCCTGTCGACCCAGCCGCCGTCGCGGAGGGTGGCCCAGAGCGCGGCCTTCAATGAGCGGTGAAATCGCTCACACAGGCCGTTAGCCTGGGGGTGGTAGGCCGTGGTTCGGTGCAGCCGGACCCCGAGCCCCTGCGCGACCGCCCCCCAGAGCTCCGAGGTGAACTGTGGGCCGCGGTTGGACGAGATGTCTGAGGGGGCGCCGAACTGGGCGACCCAGCTCAGGTGGCGATGAAAGCCTGCGCGACGTCCGCCGCCGTCGTCGACACCAAGGGCACGGCCTCCGGCCACCGGGTGGTGCGGTCCACCATGGTGAGGACGTGGGTGAAACCCTGCGAGGGGGGCAGAGGTCCCACCAGGTCCACGTGGACGTGGTCAAACCGGCGTTCCGGCACCGTGAACGGGGCCAACGGGGCCTGGGTGTGCCGGTGCACCTTGGCGCGCTGGCACGCGAGGCATGTCCTGGCCCAGCCGCGGACGGCCTTCCGGAGGCCATGCCAGACGAACTTGTCGGCGATCAACCTTTGGGAGGCCCTCGCGCCCGGGTGGGACAGGCCGTGGATGGCGTCAAACACCTGGCGCTGCCAGCCCGCGGGCACGATGGGGCGAGGCCGCCTGAGGGAGACGTCGCACAAGAGGGCCGCGCCCGCGCCGTCGAACGGCACCTCGGTGACGCGGAGGCCCGTGATGGCGGTCCGCAAGGCCTGGACGTCGGGGTCAGCAGCCTGGTCCGCTGCCATCCGGGCATAGTCGATGCCGAGGTGGACTGCGTGGGCGACGGCCCGGTAAAGGCAATCCGCCACCGGGTTGCCCTTCCCCGCGACGTGCCGGATGTCCGTCGTGTACTCGGACACGGCCGAGAGGTGACGCTGCTGCCGGGCCGACCACGGCTCGGTGACAATGCCCATCGTGAAGATCAGCGGCTTGTGGTTGACGAAGGCTGTGAATGCACGGCCCTCGAGCAGATGGCGGAAGTGCCTGACCGTCAAGTGAAGCCCGAGCAACTCGCGGTCGAAGGTACTGTAACGGCGTTCGGGCGGGCGAAGCTGCCGGCTAAAGAACGCCAGCGGTTGCCAAGCTCCACGCCCCCATTGCTCGTGCACCGCGCCCACCGCGTAATCCGAGGCGTCTGTGGTGAGGGCGATCGGTGCATCGGGCGCCGGGTGCGCGAGCATGGTGGCGTTAGCAAAGGCGAGCTTCGCGCCCGTGAACGTCGTGTCCATCTGCTCGGTCCAGGTAACGTCACCTTTGCCCGGCTTACCTCGGAGAGCTTCGTGCAGGGGGCGCAGGAGCTGGGCGATACGGGGCAGAAACCGATGGTAAAAGTTCACCATGCCCAGGAACTCCTGCAGCCCTCTGATCGTGCGAGGGCGCGGAAACCCCTTCACCGCCTCCACCTTGGCCGGCAGGGGGACGGCTCCGTGCCTGGTGACACCGTGCCCCAGAAAATCGATTACGGCGATGCCGAACCGGCACTTTGCGGGGTTCACAATCAGGCCATGCTGGCCCAGGCGTTCGAAGAGAGTGCGGAGGTGGCGAAGGTGCTCTTCGCGGGACGCGCTGGCGACGAGGATATCGTCCAGGTAGGCGTAGACAAAATCCAAGTCACGCAGGACGCTGTCCATCAGTCGCTGGAACGCCTGAGCCGCATTCTTCAGACCGAAGGGCATCCGCAGGAACTCGAAGAGTCCGAATGGCGTGATGACCGCCGTCTTCGGGACGTCCTCCAGCCTGACGGGGACCTGATGGTAGCCGCGTATGAGGTCCACCTTTGAGAAGAAGGACATGCCCGCCAAACGGGCGGAAAAGTCCTGAATGTGGGGGACGGGGCAGCGGTCGGGAGTGGTGGCGTCATTGAGACGGCGATAGTCCCCGCACGGTCGCCATCCCCCGCCGGGCTTCGGCACGATGTGCAGCGGCGACGCCCAAGCACTCTCCGAGCGCCGAACAATGCCGAGTCGCTCCAGGGTAGCGAACCCCGCTTTTGCCACCGCCAGCTTCGTCGGCTCGAGGCGGCGTGCCCGGGCGTAGACCGGTGGCCCGACGGTGGGGATGTGATGGGCCACCCCGTGCTTGACGGCCCCCGCCGAGAAGGTGGGCCGCGTGAGGGCCGGGAAGCCGGCGAGGAGGTGGGTGAATGCGTCCGCTGCCGGAAGCGTACAGATCAACGTGGTCGGAACCGAACCGTTCGGCAAGCCGCTCGGCAAGCCGCTCGGCGAGCCGCTCGACGATCTGGGCAGCGCACAAGCGAGCGAGCTGAACGTCTCGACCTGGACAAGACGTCTGCGCTTTACGTCGACCAGGAGCCCATTAGCGCACAGGAAGTCTGCGCCAAGCAGTGCCATGGGCACGTCGGCGGTGACAAACGTCCATCGGAAAACCTGCCCTCCGAACCGCAGAGAGAGGCAGCGTTTTGCGTACGTACGGATGGGCGTCCCGTTCGCGGCAAGCAGCGCGGGGCCCCCGCCCGCGGCGTGCTTGTCTGACGTACCGGCGGGAACGACACTCACCTGCGCTCCCATGTCGCACAGGTAACGGCGCCCGGATAAGGTGTCCGTTATGAACAGCAGGCTGCTCGAACGGCCGGCGCTCATCGCCACTATTGAGCGCCGGCCTGGGCGTTTCCCGACCTGTTGAAGGAGCATGGCGGATGACACTGCCGAGCCTCATGGCCGAACTTGGCGTGGAACCAGTACCAGGTGGTGGAGCTGGAGGAGCGCGGCTGGCTCCGCCAGACCGGTGGAGTTGGCGGGTTTCCCCGCGGTGGCGGTTTTCGCCGCGGCGGTGGGCGGGGCGTGGCGGCGGTCACCAGGTGCGTATCAGCATGCTGCGTATGCTGTGTAAGCTGATGCTGTGGATCAGCATCATCAGCAGCATCAGCCTCGAGGTCCGTGATGGCCGCAAAGTACCTGTCCGCCTCGGCTGCCAATGCTCGGGGTTCCGTTAGCACGGTCCCGGCCAACGCGAGGCGAACCTGCGCTGAAAGTTGGCGACGGAAAAGCGCCCGGAATAGAGAACCGGGGGCTTCGTCGCCCAACAGTGACAGCATATGGTCCATTCGGACCGACGGGCGCGTGTCGCCGAGCTCGGGGAGATCCAGGAGGCGGTCGGCCCGTGCGTCGTCCGTGAGGCCGAACGTGGCTCGGAGTAGCCGCTTGAGTGCCTCGTACTTGTGGCCATCCGGTGGGTGGCGAAGGACGGACACAACTCGAGCGGCCGTGCCGGGCCCGAGGGAGGCAATGACGTGGCAGTAGCGCGTGTCGTCGCCGGTGAGGCGCTGAAGCTGAAATTGGGCTTCGGCTTGGACGAACCAGACTTCGGCCTGGGCCTCCCAAAATTCGGGAAGTTTGATGAAGTTGGCCATGGCAATGGCATCGTGTGTGGAAGGATCGCTCCGGCAGATCCAACGTTGAGGGTCACCAGTAAAGCGCGGCGTTACGCGCGCTGCTTGCGAGCAAGGAGGAAGCGGACAAGCGGTAACTTATAAGCGTCTTTATTTCAGGAGCTCACTGTAACTCTAGCGTGCTCCGGGCTGCGTGCCCCGTGTATATCCTCAGGCCACGCCTACCCCTTGGGCGTGGCCGCCGCCCACTTGGTGCGCGGAATGATGTCACCACGCCAGTGGGCTTTCGTGTTCGCCACAGTACACTCTATCCATGCACCACATCCTCCCTTCCGTGGATGTTCCACGGGTTTCATGTCTTTATCGTCATTTTAATCAAGTTAAATGGAATGACGTTGCGATACTCGGGGTGCGTTGCATAAATCCTCGTAACTCAGAGAGGTGTAGCAGGTGGCCAGACGTAAGGAAGCTTAAAGATAACGAGCTGAAAACAGACGAACGATATGTCAATCTCTTTCTACACCGAACGGAAATAAAAGTATGAGAGCGCGAAGGCATGGCCTGAGCACTTCGAGCAGAGAGGACTGATTGGACTTAACTTAAAGAGAAAAAATTGGAGCTTAACGGAAGAAGAAGATCCCATGAGCGCTCCCCTATGCCATCCATAATGGTACCCTCTATCCATACACCACATCCTCCCTTCCGTGGATGTTCCACGGGTTTCGGCTAGTTTTTAATAACACTGGGAAAATACTCATTTGGTTACAACAGAAATTCCTTATAGACAAAACTCACAGCACAGGACCCGGGTCGAAATGAGCATTCTTCACCGATTGAGTGAACTTAGCTCTATATCTATCATTTTGAACAATCGGAGACTGATGATTGGGTCTTCACAGTTGGAGGGGGTAGGGAGGGAGCAGATTGGGGGCTGAGGAAGTTTGATAGCCATTATCATCTCAGCGGGTAACTTGATGACAGAGAAGTTCTGTTCTTTGTTTCAAAATGTCTTCAAAATAAATTTTTAAAAATTATTAACGGGTAACGTTTTTCAAAAAAAAGAAATTTCAAAATTTCTCGAATGTGTGGATTCCAGGATACATTTTATGTTACGGTAATACCTAGTAGGTTTATGGAATCACATGGTGTAATTGCGGAGCTTTCAAAGAAGATTGGAGAGTTTAGAGAGAGATGGGAAGACATTGAGTTTTAGAAGCATTAAACTTTACCTAATTACATTTGCCCCATTGGGAAATCTTGTCCAAATCTGAATTGAAAGAGGTGGGTGTGATCAAACGAGATGCAGATCGAATGAGGGAAGATGGGCAGATGGGAAAAACATGGAGGAATGTAATGTCAAATCATCAACATACGAGTGCATTTGATTATTTTCAGAATAAAAAGGTCATTGATAAAAAGAAGGAAGATTGTCAGAGACAGGACAGAACTCTGATGGACACCACTGTTGATCGGGAAGGAGGAAGACGTTGAACCATAAACATTTATGGAGACAGGGCATTCGGAGAGAAAGCTCGACATGAGAGAGCAGAGTGAAGGAGGAAAGCCGAAAGAGGGAAACTTGGATATCAGACCCCGATGCCAAACTCTGTCAAAGGATTTTGAGATATCAAGGCCTACAACAAAGGATTCCCCAAAGCCTCTCAGAGAAGATGCCCAGACATTCGTAATGTCAGAAAGGATATCACCGGTAGGTATGCGAAAATCATATTGATGGTCAGATGTAAGACTAAGATTCAAGATGCTTGAGGAAATGGTTATTGAGGAGACATTCAAAGACAATGGAAATAGTATAAGTCAGAGCAATAGGACGGTAGTTGGAAAGATTTGAACGATCACCCTTCTTCAAAATAGGCTGGGGTGAGACATGTTTCCAGGAAAGAGGTAAAGATTGGGGTTTTAAACAAAAACAAAACAAACGAGCAAGTTCTGAAGACCCTCCTTCAATGCACAAGGAAGAATGTGCCTCTTGTCTGTATGACTTGCTTGTGTCCAGATAGGGGGGTACTTTTTTGACTGCATGAAAAGAGATTATTGGGAGGGGCATGAGATTCTGAGGGAACATCTGAGGGAGATGGAATGTTCGTCATGCAGTGTGGAATTAGAGGAGAAAAGAGAACCAAAAAGAGTTGCTCTGTCAGTCAGAGAGACAGCTATGGTATCATCGGAACGGAAAAGTGAAGGTCAGGTCGAGCGACAGAAGTTGTTGCTGACACTTTTAGCTGAGGACCAGAAAGATCTATAAGTGGAAGAAGATGAGAGATTGTCACATTTATTTTGGATAAAGGAATGCTTCGCCTCACAAATAACATCTTTGCAATAATTTCTGGCAGTTATGCAAGCTGAATGAGAGTTGGAGGAAGAGGACTTTTTCCATGTCCTTTTTGCCGCATCCTTTGCACGAAGAATGGCCGCACAGCAGGAATTATTGAACCAAGAGTTGGTAGGAGAGATAAACTTGAAAGAGAAGGGGATATAAGCTTCCATTACTGCAACAATAACCTCAGCTGTACGTTCAGCAGAGATGGAGGCATCGCCTGAGGAGAGGCAGTCGTCTTTCCATGGAAAACCAGAAAATAAATTTCGTAAACAAGTCCAGTTGGTGCTATTGAAGTGCGAATACTGGTATTTAGTCGGAGCAGTCGGAGGAGGAGTGGTGGTAAGCAAAGTGATGTTCACAAGGTTGTGGTCAGGAGAACCAATTGGAGGTGAAATTGTGTAGCTGCAATGCAACGGATTGGAGATGAAGAACAAATCCCAAGTATTGAAAGAGTGGTCATGACGATCTGGGATATGGGTAGGGTGGGTAATAATTTGTTCCAAATCATTGAGGATGGAAAATATAAGAGCTTCAACTCTCCCAACATCCGTGTGCGATGATTTCAACCACTCCCTGTGGTGTACATTGAAGTCTCCTAAATCGAGGAATTCTGCTTGAGGTTCTTCGGATGTCACGGCCTCATTGCAGGAATTAAGATCGTCAAAGAAAGCGATGAAGTTTGTGGAGTTGGGAGAGCAGAAAGTGAAACAGAGTAAAATAGTGATGGTCGGGAGACAAATCTACAGGCAGATCTGACATCAAAGTTTGGAGATTTGGGGTCCACATGGCGTACAGCAGACGTGTTGATGTTGGAGTAGATAACCCTGACCTGAACCCGACCCTAACTCCTCCTTTGAAGCGGATTCGTGAATGAAGATTGCAGCTTGAAATGTAAAATGAATTAACAAGAACATTATGTGACAATTGGGTCTCTGAGAGAAGCAAGACATGAGGAGAGGTACCTGCTGGTAATTTTGGTGGCCATTTCATCAAAATGGCGGCCATGTTGAATTTCGAGTTGGCTAATCGACTGTATTTAAAGATTATCTGCATTAGAACGTCACTGCCAAGAAACAGTAATTACAATGAAGGAAGAGATTGATGATTGTGGTTAAGAACAAGGGATTTTTTTTATTTTACCTCAGGTTTGTCGTGTCTCTCTTTCTCTGTCTTTCCCCCTCCCGCTCTCTCTCTCTCCTGTGGTAATAAACGTTTTGTTCATAAAAACCTGTACGTGGTCATTCGAGGTACGGGACTTTGCCATTATTCGCGATTGAATTGGATTTTAACCCTCTGGAGTCTCCTATTAATCCATTACATAACCTTTCCAGTCTGCTGCCCATTTAGGTCATTGGCATTTTTAATGCCTATTTCAGAAATGTTCCATTTTCAGGAGGAAAACTACCAGTTAGACCCCCAAGACCGAATACCATCACGTAGGGTATTAAATGTCCTTGCACTTTACGAAGGTCACCAAGGTCATTCAAAGTCAAAGTGAAGGTCACAAGCTCATAAAATGGCTGATTTGACATTTTCATGCTTTTTCAGTCTACCTTCACACATCATTACAAAAATATAGTGGACAGCAAGGATGTTTTTTCACATAAAGGACCTCAGCAGGGACAAAAAATTAAATGTGATAAAGTTTCATAAGTTTCCATGGAGTTGCTGGGGCACAGCGCCACATTTAGTGAGGGACGAGACCAATTTTCTTTGGGTTATTTCGAAGGTAATGCATTAGAAATAGTGTAATACATCTTTGCCATCACTATTCAGGATGAAGATTGCCAGTTACACCCCAAAGACCATATACCATCATGTAGAGAACGAAATGCCCTTGCAGAATATACAGGTCGTCAAGGTCAAGGTCACGGGGTCACAAATTGGCAGATTTGACATTTTCAGGCACTTACCCATCACTAACAGGTTGTGAAAGACTGCAAGAGAAATTTGACAAGAAAAACTTTATTTTTATTTTTAGAGCAAGGAATCCAACACAGGAATGTTTCAGGTGACAGCACATTTACAGCTCATTCATGTCACTGGTGCGAAGGTTCACTGTTCAAAAAGGCTCACTTTCCACTTTCCATTTTCCATTTGTGGTCCAGTGAACCAACAGACCAGTGAACCTTTTCTTCACATTCGAGCCAATAAACCCGTTTGAAAACATTTTTCTCAAAAGGATTTCCGGACCAATGAACAGGGTTCTCACTGACCCCTGAAAAGTGTATTTTGAAGCGTGAAATTTGGACAGTGACCTTCATTGATGGGACAATTCAGGAGGTCCAACCATTTCTTCAAAATAAAAATACATTTTTGCATCCAGTACCAGTAATTTTTTTCAAGTATTTCTGAGGGAGAGAATGTAGTTCATGTAGGCCACAAACAAGGCAGCTATTGCCATTCAACAAGGGTTTATCTCAAAAAAATAAGGCAAAAATACCAGAGTCAAATCAGGCTGGATTACAGATCACAACAATTCCATAATTCCATAATTCCTGTTATACAAACTTCAAATGAAAGGCGTTGAACTTGAAGTAACTGGGTGAACTCGAGGCAACCAAGGACAGGAAATGTGAAAACCCTCACCACAGAATTCTGAGACCAGGAACAACACTGATCAAATGTGCCCTCACCTCAACCATGCCATCTATGATTTGGGATGCGTTCTTTACAAATGCCATTTTCTCATCTTGTGCAGACCGATGGCGCCCATTGCCTGCCCTTTTGCAAATGTCACAGTCCCATTCTCCTTGGTGACGTTTGCCTGTTCTTGTGATAACAACGGGCACACGACGTATGACGTCACCATGAACAGTGGACTCCTGGGCATTCGGAGGGTGACGCACAGGCTGCTCTGGATCAAGAACATTTGCCCGGCTGGTTCAGTGTTGTTCCGCAATAGGCTCGACCCAACTTTCATCATCAAATCATCCCTTGTTCGAGCTTGGTCACCCTTGATGTGGCTATAAATGATATAAGAGTTGAGGTTGGCCCTTTGGAATAAATTGAAAAACACCTTCCTGTACCACGTGTGTCAGCGGACTTCCTTCATATAATTGGAAATCTTTTTGTCGCCGAGGTCTTCACTAGAGTCCCTTTATAGAGAGAGTAGCGACAACTAACGATTTGACACCATTTTGAGTCCATTCAGTGCGGAGCCGCCGTATGGCGCTGGTGCATTGAACCGTTTATTCCATTATGTTCTCTATGTATGAGAGATGGGAATGGTCTTTTCCATGTTGATAATGAACAAATTATGTGAAGATGACAAAATAGAAGATTTATTACAACTAAGAGCCATATGATAAAGAAGAAAATCCCAGAGCTGGTTGTGATTTAACAGTCACAGACATTTAGAACCATGACAAAGAAGGAATAAACTAGACAGGTACACATGCTGCTTATTTCAGCCTCATTTTAATTTCAGGGAGGCGAGAGCGAGACTCGAACTCTCACCTCCCTGCTTATACATGTACATGTACAATACAATGTTAAGAGTTATCTTTGTATTTCTGCAGTTGTTTGACCTTGTTTATCGTGTGTGGGTATATATTTGTGTTTGTTTAATTTTCATTTTTAAATTATTAATCTAAACTTTGCTGCATGTTGCCGATCATATATTAATCCCACCAAAAATAGATTAGCCCCCCTACCCCCGGCCCCCTCTTTCTTTCCCTCCCTCCCTCTCTCTCTCTCTCTCTCTCTCTCTCGCCCCCTGCAGGCCGTTTTTGTGGTGGGCGTGGCGTCATGGCGGCTGTGAGCAACTGCTCTGTGTTGTAGTGAGTTCTTTGTGAGTTTTCCTCCTCTCCTGCCCTCCCCTGCCCCCCCCCCTCCCTCTCCTTTCCATCCTGTGTACTTTGGCATTTTGTTTTCATCCTTTCTATACCTTTGTCTTCAAGAGAGAGAGGTTTGAGAGCGGACCCATTTTGGGTGCGGCCTACCGGCTTCGACGACGCTTTGTAAGCCTTTTTGTGCTTGTAATGCACGTTTATTATTTATTCTAGTTTGATTTATTTCGGTTTGGTACCTACTTGTCCGGTTCGGACAAGTGGGGGGTGTTAATTCGCTGGGATGGCGAATGCACGCTCTCGGTTAGAGGCGTTCGACAACTTGACAAGGAAGCATGCATTTGTGTGTGTTCCACCCGAAGGAACTTACACTGAGGACATTGTTTTGTCGGTGGGGAAAATAATCGGTTGTGAAAATGTATGAGCAGCGTCGAGAATGCATCAAAAAGTTGTTGTATTTGTGTCCGATGAAAAATTCGTTCACGATGTTGTTAGTGCGGGTTTAACCACAGAGACAGGTCTCTTTGTCTTGGCGTCGCCTATGGACACTCCGTCGATGAGGGTCGTCATATCTAACGTACCCCCATTTATAACCTGCAACCAGCTGATGTCCGTTTTGTCCCGATACGGAACAGCTGTGTCAAAAATCACAATGATTCCGCCCCGGTCTCAGGATGAACGTGTTAAACACGTGATGAGCTTCAGACGGCAGGTGTATATGGTGCTTCTGGATCGAGGCGATGACACGGGGTTAAACATCACGTTCAAGGTAAAGGTGAACAACCATGAGTACCAGATGTATGCGTCATCGGCCTCATTAACATGTTTTCAGTGTGCAGCTTTTGGCCATGTGAAAAGGTTTTGTCCGAAGGTATCGTGTGTAAGGTGTGGTGAAGCAGGTCATAGTGACGCTGATTGTAAAAGAGATAACACCCCGGTCTCTAACGTATGAAACAACGTAAACCGAAATACCCAAACGGTTCCTACCGACGCTCCCTCGCACTCGAGGAGTAGGGATAATACTCCTGTTCGTCTTAGTGAAAACGACAACACCGCTGATTCGGTAAATAATGAAATAACCCCAGATAACCCACTTGTGGTGGCAGATGCTACGTGCAGTGAGGAGATGGAAGAAAATCCCATTGTGGTGACAAAGAAACGAAGAGCACCTGGTGCTTGTAACTCCAACATTACTTTGAAAAAGGTAGTGTTGGATAAAGACAGTGTGGGTGAAGACGCCCTGGAACGTCTTTCTCAGGTGTCCACAAGCTGTATTGACACCAGGGAGAAGGAACCTGAATTAATTAATTCTGAAACATTATCGGGCAGCACCGAAAACCTGGGAGAAAAAGTAGATGGTGACACTAAAGATGATGGTGAGCCCATTAGTGAGCCGCCACCTTCACTACCTGCTGAGACCGAGCGGATTGGGAATGTCTCAGCCCCAAGCTCCTCTTTACCCCTGCAAGATCTAAATCATGACACTGGTTCGTCAACTGAGCCAGTGAACATCTCCCTGCAGGAGGGTGAAGCCGAGATTTCAGCTCCTGCTGAATGTCCCGGGTACCAGAGTGAGGATGACTCTACCATAGAACATTCCAGCAAATCTTCGGACTTGGCTGGAATCAAAATGGGGACTGGGCAGACTGATATATGTGACCCGGGCGGAGCTGTTTCTGATTTGTCAGATTCAGAGGATGAAGTTGAGATGACTGAGTTGTCTCAATCTTCATCAGATCAGTCATCCATGGCCCCTCAACTCGTTATTTCTTTTCTGAATGACACCTACCGACACCGAAATGTGATTGTAAAAGATCATTTTCCTGATTTAATTTCATTCATCCAGGCTGCAAAGGACATAATTAGGAAGCCGGATGAATTTCATTTAACAAGGTCGCTGTTTCATTGGCTGAGAAAGGCTGTTGCAAAAGCAGGGAGCGAGATTTCCCAACAACCACTCACGCTTTTTGATAATCCATGAAAAAAATCACCTTTGGAACCTTAAATATGAATGGCGGAGGTGCAAGCCAAAACTGCCAGGTTCAGGTGAAAAGTTTATTTGAGCGCAAGAAAATTGATGTACTCTTACTCCAGGAAACCCATATAATTCAAAATGGGGAGTATGACTGGTGTCGCCTCTTTAAAGGACAATGTTTTTTTAGTAACATGTCTTCTTCTTCTGCTGGTGTAGCCTTTTTACTCAGACCAGGCCTAGTACCTGAGTCATGCCTCTTCCAGGAGGTGATTAAAGGCCGGTTTATTTCATTGGAACTGGTCATTAATAATTTTCGGTTTACACTATTCAACGTTTATGCACCAAGTGAGAGTGTGGAACGAAGAGCTTTCTTTTCATCTTTAATTCGACACATGCACTCGATAGATCTCAATAATTGTATTTGCATGGGGGGTGACTTTAATTGCACCTTTAAACCCAGTATAGACCGAAATACAGCAGAACCTCATCCCGAAGGTAGTACTGATTTGTTAAATTATTTTTCGGCAGTGGGTGTGCTAGATGCATGGAGACTGCATTACCCCAACAAATCTGAGTATACTTGGGGACGATGTGCCAATGGGAGAATGACCTTCGCTAGACTTGACCGTTGGTACATAAACTCACAGTTCAGGAATGCGGTTATCTCTCCAAATCATTTTCCATCTTTGTTTTCTGAGCATCATTTAGTTACCATGGGCCTCTTTTTCCCTCAACCCTTACGCAAAAGTGCATACTGGAAATTCAATACCAGTCTTCTCGAAGATGCTTTGTTTAAAGACGCCTTCCGTGCTTTTTGGGTCATCCAACTTTCAAGAAAGCCCTCTTTCTCTTCTTTAGCATTATGGTGGGATAACACAAAAGCTCAGATTAGAGTGTTTTGTCAGCAGTTTGTTTCAAATGATACTGACGTAAAAAATATAACAATGGCTTATTTAGAAGCTGATATTATACGGTTAGAGTGTAAACTGGCTAAAGATAATATCAGAAGAGACCACAGGTTATTGGTTGAAAAGAAGGCTCAACTGAGAGAGCTGATTCAGGAGAAAGCAGCCGGCCTGTTAATCAGATTAAGAATAAACAATTTAAAGGTATCAGACACCCCGAGTAAATCTTTTTTCCAAATGGATTTTGTCAATAAGTCACCCAAAACCCTTTTCTCTGTACAAGACTTTAGGGGAAACATGGTTGCCAACCCTGGAGATGTAAGGTTGTGCATTAGAGAGTTTTTTTCAAAAGTTTATGCAAAACAAAATGTTTGTGAGCAAACCATGGAATTTTTAACTTCTCACCGTTCATCCCTAACTGAGCCTCAGTGCCTGGGCCTGGATTCAACAATTACTTTGCCTGAGCTAACGCAGGCCCTAAGTGAAATGGACTCGGGGAAAGCTCCTGGGATTGACGGCCTACCGGCAGAATTTTTCTTGGCTTTTTGGGACCTTTTGGGCCCTGAATTATTGAATGTCCTGGAATCATCCTTGGTGCTTGGAGAACTCCCACTAAGCTTCAGAAGAGCAGTGGTGTCGCTGATTCCAAAGACTGGGGATCTCTACGACAGATAAAGAATTGGCGGCCGGTCTCGTTATTATGTACGGACTACAAAATATTGTCGAAAGTGTTGGCCAGTCGGTTGAAGACGGTAATCGGTGACCTAGTCCACCATGATCAGAATTACTGCATCCCAAACAGATCTATTTATGATAATATTTTTTTGATTAGAGATTTAATGGAATGTAATTGCTTGGAAAAAGATTTTGGGATAATATTCCTGGATTTGGAAAGGGCTTTTGACAGTGTGGATCATGTTTTTTTGTATCGGGTGCTAGAAGCATGTGGCTTTGGTGTCAATTTTAGGGCCTACGTGACTTTGTTGTACAACAATATATTTAGTTTATTTAAAATAAATAACGAACTCAGCTCTCCGGTACAGGTTCAAAGAGGGGTGAGACAAGGATGCCCGGTTTCTGGGTTGTTATTTTCCTTGGTAGTGGAATCACTCCTAATTTTATTTAGGAAAAATATTTCAGGACTGACTGTATCCCCTGGGAGTCCTTCAGTAGTTGTATCGGCTTATGCAGATGATGTCTGTGTGGTTGTTAAGAAGGAGAGTGATATCCCAGCACTTGTTGAATGTTTAAATCTTTTTTGCCTCGCTTCTTCTTTGAAGTGTAACTGGGACAAGAGTAAGGCCTTATGGTTTTCCTGTCTCAAGAACATGCCACCTGGAAGAGTGCTGGTACCACCTGTGCATCTACCAACAAAGTTAAAATGGGTGGAAGACGGAGTCAAATACCTTGGGGTTTTCCTGGGATCTCCACATTACGTCCTCAAAAATTGGGACGGGATTGTTGAGCATGTCAAAAAAAGACTGGGACTGTGGAAACGAGCTCTGCCCCACCTTTCCTACAAAGGCAGGGTTCTAGTGGTTAATAATTTGGTGGCTTCTTCCCTGTGGCATAGGTTTATCTGCCTTCAGCCGCCAGAGGCACTACTAAAGGCAGTGCAGAGGCTACTCGTGGATTTTTTTTGGAGTGGTCACCATTGGTTGCTACCAAATGTCATATGTAGCCCCTTGTTTGAAGGTGGCCAGGGACTGATCGACATAAAAAGTCGTATCATGGCTTTTCGGCTGTGTACCATACAGCAGTTGCTGTACAAGGAACGACTGCCAAGCCGACTTCTGGCCTATCACGTGCTGCGAAAAGCAAGCGGGCTCGGATATGGCCCTGAACTTTTCTTAGTCCAACTCCAACATGTCGACACATCTCATCTACCATCATTCTATCAGAGCCTTCTGAATGCCTGGCAAAGCCTTTCGACTAGTCGCCAGCAAGAAACCTATGCTACAAGCATGTTTGTGGAAGAACCCCTTTTTTACAACCCACTGTTTCCTGCAATTCCAAGAAGCCGAGACTTTTATCAACACTTTATTACAGCGGGCATAATCAAAGTGTTGGACCTCCGCCATGATTCTGGTTGGGGGTGGAAGACGGTGCAAGAGATAGCTGATATGACTGGAATATGGTCAAACAGAATAATCGGAAGAGTACTAAAGGAAATAGTAAAGAAAAGCTTCCAACTTGGACTAAGATGGACCCAGGAAGTTTTGGTGACATCCAATGACTGGCATTTTCCTGGTTTATTGGTACAGCCTAGTCACGGAGACTTGCCCCCAATTAGTGAGGGACAAAACATTTTTCAGAAATGCAGTAGTAAAGACCTGTATCGGTTATGCACTGCAGTTCTGCTTGGGAACTCACCGTTAAATGGAGTGGCCAGGTGGAAAGGGCTAATGCCGGAAGGACTCCCATCTGAGCCTGTATGGGAATCAATATACAGTAAGCTGGTAAGCAAAAGGACAGGTGACCTCCAGTGGCGAATGATACACTGGATCATTCCGTCTAATAAATTAGTGAGTCATTTCGCGCCCACATCTACGTGTTGCCCGTTCTGTGTTTACACAGAGGATGTGTTCCATGCGTACGTTGATTGTGCAAGGCTTGTGCCTTTATTTCAATGGCTGAACTACATGGCTGGAAAAATGAAGATCACTTTTTCTCTGCGATCATTTATTTTTGGTTTCAATGATATGAAAGAACATGTACATATGTTGTTTTTGTTTTTAGTGGCCACGGCGAAAATGGCAATTTATTTATCGAGGAGGGAAAAACTGAAAGGAAAGCCGATTGGGCAATGTGATGTCTTGTTCTTTTTTAATGCCTTGACATCTGCAAGACTCAAACTTGAATTTTGTGATTCTGAAAGGAAGAAATGTATTGATGAGTTTATGAACATCTGGTGTTTTGATGGGATCTGCATGGTGCAGGAGAATGAATTAATGGTATATTTGTAGGTTTGTTTGGATTGATTCAGTGTGTGGTCGGTTTTTCTGTTGTTGTTTTTCTTTTCTAGTTCATTGTACTGTTTTGATTTCCTGTCATTATCTCTTTTTCTTTTCTGTATTTTTGATTATTATGCCTGTATTGAATAGTATTGTTGCGAATATGGAATTTGGCCTCCATATCCGCTTGTAAATATTCCCCTATTTTCTCCAATACTCCCCAACTTTCCCCAATCCCCCATTCCCTAGTCCCATTGCATGTAAATAACAATCAGTAGAGCCGACCTTCCCCTTATTCCCCCATTAAATGTCGTGCCCAGGTCCACCGCACCACACGTAGACAACTTTCGGACATCTTCCTAGTTATTCTTAATCTATGTCAGTTAAGGCCTCGTTTCCATTAATTATGACTCTTCGTTGCACCAGAATGTGATTATATGGCATCAGTAGTGAGTTTAGGACCTTTCCCATACCTCCTCCCATCTTCTTCCCCAAACAACAACAATTTCAACTACAACTACGACTACAACAACAGAGGGGCGGGGAGTGTGCGTCCTCACACCGGCTCGGTTACCCGCCATGACCATGCGCTCCACGGCGTTACCCCGAAGGGGCTGGCTGTCAGCTCCTCATCAGGGGCGGAGCCAGTAACCCCCCCACGCACCCAATGAGAAGCAACGTGCCGATTCCATCTGGGGCGGAGCTAACGAGCCGAGGGCGTGTCACTCCCCGCCGGATATACGCGGCCCCGCGCCGGATGTGACGTCAGATGCGCCTCAGCTTGGAGAGAGAAGCCACCGCCACCCCCAGCGCGACGATACCTCCCCGCATCTTTGGACCGGACCGGACCGTACTGTACCCTGCCCCGAGCCCAGGAGGACCTGGAGCCATCGATACCCGCTTTCCTGTCATCAACCCCCGTGTGAGTCAGCCGTTGTCCCGTTTGTCTGTCGTCTGTCCGGGGTTAATATAAGAGTGTGTCTAAGTGCCTGTCTTTCTGTGATTATACCTCTAGCCCCTGTAATCTGACCTTTCCGTACGAATATAATCTCCTCCGGAGGTCTTGAGAATTGAAACATTGGTGTCGTATTGTGTTATTGTAATCCAGCCGGGTGTCTTCTTTTTCTTATTGAGCCAGCATCGCGCGACTAGTCAACGTTCGGGCACAATCGGGTAACTTGTGCAGACGTGGTCATACCATAAAACCGCTCGGTAAATAACATCCAAGCCACGTCTGTAACAATTGGTGTCGGGAGTGAGATTCGAGGCCCGACCAAATTTTGGAAAAAAAAAAACGAATAGAGGAAAAAAAAAAATATTTGGTCAAAATTTGGAGCGGCCGAAATTTGTTTGGTTTTACGAAACTCGAATTTTGCAAGTCGCGCTATGGCGGATCAAGACGGCTGGGGTCCGGTAGGGGAGAGTGAAGCAGGGTCGGTCCAGGACCAAATTGAGGGACATGAGGAGAGCGAAACAGCGGGGGTAGCAGACGCGCGAAATGGCGCCTCGCACATAGCTACGGCGGCCGCACCCGCTGCACAAGTGGGAGGGATGGCCCAGATGCAGGTCCTCATGGAGCAATTTATGGCGCAAATGCAGGCGTCCCTCAAACTGCAGAGTAACCAATTGGGGAACCGGATGGATGCTCAGAGTGAGCAAATGAGGGTTGATAGTGGGCGAATGGAGGGCCAAATGGGGGTAATGGGAAACCAAATGGGGGTAATGAGGGACGAAGCGAGGGGTACTGGTGAGAAGGTAGACAAAAATTTTGAGGGGTTAGACAACGGGATAAAAGAAGTGAAAAATGGGTTAATGGGGGTAGAAAATAGAATGGCTGCCCAGGAGAATCAGATAGAGGGAGTGAAAAATGGGTTAGAGGGGTTAGAAAACAGTATGGAAGGCAAATTGAGGGACATGAGGGACCAAGCGGAAAGGGAAGTTAAACAAATGGAGCAGCAGATAGAGGGGGTCAGAATGGGGGTAGAAACCAAACTGGATGCTCACAGGGAGGAAATGGAGCAGATGAGGGTGGCATCTGGGCAGGAGATGCAAGTGATGGGAGAGGAGATCAGAAGAGGAGTGAGTGAGGAGGTCGGAGGAGTGCGCGAGGAGGTGAGGCACTGTAAGGAGCACATGGAGAAGGAGGTGAGAAAGGGGACTGTAAAGTTACAAGGGGGCATAGAGGTCCTGACGCAGGAGGTGGAACAGCTGACGGAGGGACAAAAAGGACTAACGGAGCAGGTTCAAAGGAACACTGCGGTATTAGGAGGGTTGAAAGCGACACAAAACGACATAAAAAACGACTTGATAGCGACAAAGAGGGAATGTCAGATGGTACGTGAGGGACTGACAACGAGGTTGGACGAGGTGATAGAGGTAATGGAGACGAAGGACCGGCAGGTGAGGACGCACCTGGAAACGGTCAAGGTAGCCTTAGAGGATGAGCTTGAGGAGACGCACCGGGGAATAAAAGAGGTGAAGCACAAATTAGAAGAAGTGGAAGAAGGGATGAGCGAAATTAAGAAGCGACGGAGAGGGGATAAGAAAGAGATAAAAGAGGAGATAAAAGAATTGGTCCAAAGTCTGTGTTTGGATCGTGATGATGTGCTCATTAACCGGATGAGGGATTCGCAGGTGATGGAGGAGAAGCGAAGAGGAAGAGGACCCAGTGTAAGTGGTGACCAATATGGTCGTGCGTATGATGCGCCAGGGGATTTAAAAAGCTTGGGGATTGGTTTGGATCCGGGTGTTCGTGAGAGGCCGTTGGTGAAGTGTGCGACAGGTCTGGTGTGCGAAAGAGGAGGTGTGCGAGAAAGTCCGACTCTGGGGTGTGTGAGGAAAAAGTGTGTGCCAAGGAGTGAGGGTGTTGGCGAGAATGAGTCGGTCGTAGCGTGTGTGCGAGGGAGCACATGGAAGCGCGGTGTGGTGAGTGTTACAGAGGGTGTAACGGGAGAGTGTGCGCGAGAAAGGTGTGTGATGGACAGGTACATGGGGAAAGAGTGCGCTGTCAAAGGCAAGGAAGAATGCACACCTGTGGTAAGTGTTGCAGAGGGTGTGACGGGAGAGTGTGCGCGAGAAAGGTGTGTGACGGACAGGTGCATGGGGAAAGAGTGCGCTGTCAAGAGTAAGGGTGAGTGCGCTGTCAGGAATGGAGGTGAAAGTAGTGGGAGTGACATGGAGCGTGAGTTAGTTGTGACAGGTGAGCGAGGATGTACACCTGGGATGGAAGGATGCACACCTGGAATGGTAGAGCGTGAGTGGGAATGCACGCTGGAGTTGGTGGTGAGGCACGTGATTGGGTGTGCGAATGAGGGCACACCTGTGATTGTCACAGAGGAGGTGACCGCGGAGGGGGCGCGAAGCGGTGTATTGGTGAGGTGTGCGAGCAACGAATGTGTGCCAAAGTGTTCGGTGGTCAGGTGTGTGACCAAGGCTGTGAGTGGAATGGGTGTACCTGGGTGTGTAAGGAAAGGTACGAGGAGCATGGGCACGGCTGGGTGTGTGAGCAAGGAACGGGCTGCGGGGTGTAAGCATGCAGGTGAAGCATCGACGTTAGACGGGGTAGAGTTTAGAACGACTTATAGCCGAATCGGGCCCTCGGTGCGTGCTGGGCCTCGCTTTGAACGGCCGCGTCCGTGCTCCACTAGGCGGAGCGGGCGGCAGGATAGGAAGGGTCGTCATGGCGACCACTTTTTGGTGAGGCATTCCGGCAGGCCGAGATCGAGCCATGGGATGGCTCCGTGCCGAGATGGTGCGTGGGATCTCGGCCCGGGTAAACCTCCTTCCCTGCACCGAAGGCAGGATGCAGCCAGCCACTGGCACAGAACAACCAGCATCCATTGCTTGGCTTTACGAAGCCGGGCTTTGGACGGGAATTGGCGCACCGAGAGGTATTAGTGAGTAGACGGGTGATGAGGTTAGTGTTGTGGACCCAAAATTAGAGAAAAACAAAATTTGATGATTGGCAAGGGATTGGCAGTAGTGATTGGCAGATGATGGGCAGTGATTGGCAAATTTTTAATTTGTTGAAATTTGATGTGCAAAATTGGTAGTGAGAGACCCCCGATGTGGTGGGATGGCAAATCCACCATCCTTCCCATGTGGGGGCAAAGGAGCACTAGATTATGGGGTGTATGGCAGTGAAAACTAGCCCGGGTGGGTTAGGATATGATGTGTAGGGATCTAGAAGATGACATTAGGTAACGTTAAGATTAGTTAGTGACTGATACCTGTAGTGGGGACGCAGGTAGATTAGTATGGATGATAATGACGAGGGAGCGCAATAGTTTAAAGGGACGACTGGGAAGCGCAAGTTTCAGAAGGGAGTAGTTAGCTGAGATGATGCCGTGTTTGTGAGAATTGAACAGGTGTGATTGCACAGGTGTGCAACTGGACAGGTGTGTGGAGCAGTGTATGAGTAGTGAGTGTGTGGATCAGCGCGAATGCGCTTGGGGAGAGAAGGGTGCAGGTGGCACCAGGTGTGAGAGCACAGGTGTGCAGGTACAGGTGTGTGGAGAGAGTTGGAGTGAGTGGTACGGAGTGGTGTGCATGGTGCGAAGGTGTGGATGGGGGAAGAGTGGACCCCTTTCACGAGTACCCGGGGCGGGTAGTGTAAGTGTTAGGTAGAGGGTGCAGGTAAATTGTGGTTGGATATTGGCATTTGTGGTGCGGTTGCAGAATGGTGTTGTGAATGGGTGCATTAGTGTTGTGGAAATGGCTGGGCGTGTAGCCTGTTAGTGTGTGTAGTTGGTTGGGCACTCCACCACTGTGAGGATGTCGGCCAGGTGAGGCCGCAGGTGGGCTCTGGGAGCCGGTAGTTGTGAGTGGGTGCCTGAGGATCCCGGGTGTGGATCGGGCAGCCCAGTGCCAGAGAGGGCACGGAGTGGGGAGAGAGCCAGAGGGCCTTCCCCTGGTAGTTAGGTTAGGGTAAGGAGCAGGTAAGCTCGGAGGCAACTGCAGTGGTGGAGGTGTGCAGGTGGGTAGACCCACTGGGAGAGGTACACGTCGCAGCCCAGAAATTGTACGAGGGCACCGGGAGATGAATCGGGGGAGTGAGACCCCAAATTGAAAAGCACCACAGTTTGGCCAATGGGAATTGGTTTTTAGAACCCATAGTGTAAGAGGGCCAATGGTTTGGCCGGAGAAAGACCCCGGGTAGTGTAAAGTTGTTAAAGTCATTTAGGAGATAGTTAGGATTGATGAACCTGTCGCACCATACGCAGCCACTTACCTGTGGTGATGATGATGACTCCACACCTGTGTTTTCTTTGTTTGTTGCAGGAAATGAGATTGCTGTGTGGATTTGTGAGACGCATCACGACGTGGATGAGACATTGGGGTGATTCCATCTCTCCCTCCCTAGGAGGGACTGATGATGAATTGGTAATGGCAAATTTTGATGTGCAGTTGGAGATGGCAAATTTTGATGAGAGTTGAAAATGGCAAATTTGATTGGTTAGGAGGGAGAGAAGACGAATTTGGTTTATGGGAGGAACGGGGAAGACAGTAGGGATGTTTGTTGATTTGTAAAGTAGATGTTTATGGGTAGTGTTGTGTTGTGTGGATACAGTAAGGGGTAAGGGAGGGGCCATGTAGGTTACCTGGTGGGGGGGGGGGGCGTACGATAGGAACGTACCTGTCTCACCTGGTTCCCATGTGCCCCCAGTGTGCATCACCTTACATTGCGTGCACTTTTGCGCCCTTACCACCTTACTCACTTGTCTGCTTCTTTTGTCTCCCACCTCCGAGGATCTGGCTTTGGGGTAGAGAGAGAGGAGAGAGAGGTGCTGGCTGCGCAGTTGTGGGCCTGCACTTTCGCTGTTTGCTGCCGGGATCGATACACCATATGGACCGCAATGTTTGTGGCCACCCACAATGGACCGCAGTTCGTTTGCGGCCAAGCACCACCCGGGGATGGACCTATGGGTCAACGTGGCACCTATGCCATAAAGGTGAACCACTGTTAATTAACACCACTGAAGGCCACACGAAGAGCAAGAGACACCTGCAGGGTTAGGGGTTGTCGAATTTATTTTGATTCCAATGAACAATGGTGACTGCACCGATTGGTGGTGGGGTGGTGCTTTTGATGCTCGGGAAGGGTGCTCTGCACGTTATTAAAGGCCGTCGGCCACAGAGCACTCGTGGGTTGGTGTATCGATGCTGGCAAGCGCGCTCTCTCTATGCATAACATCTGCATGTGTTCCTCCAAAAACAGGTCCTGGATCGTAGTGTAGATATCAGCGTAATCTTGTAAATAATGCTCCCTACCGGCTGTATGTTTAGTTTGAGAATTCTTTCCGGATTCGGTTATCCTGTGGGTGTGTTTCTGTGAGGAGAAGGGTGCAACGTCGCAGGGGGACATATTTACTCATTTGTGAATATCTGTAAAACTGTCGCACTCAGGGTAGAGTTAATAGTAGAGGGAACTACATTGCGTGCCACACTAAAGTAGGTAAAAATTTATCGGGTCGGGACGCCCCGAGGGTAGAGAAGGGTGCAATGTTGCGAATATGGAATTTGGCCTCCATATCCGCTTGTAAATATTCCCCTATTTTCTCCAATACTCCCCAACTTTCCCCAATCCCCCATTCCCTAGTCCCATTGCATGTAAATAACAATCAGTAGAGCTGACCTTCCCCTTATTCCCCCATTAAATGTCGTGCCCAGGTCCACCGCACCACACGTAGACAACTTTCGGACATCTTCCTAGTTATTCTTAATCTATGTCAGTTAAGGCCTCGTTTCCATTAATTATGACTCTTCGTTGCACCAGAATGTGATTATATGGCATCAGTAGTGAGTTTAGGACCTTTCCCATACCTCCTCCCATCTTCTTCCCCAAACAACAACAATTACAACTACAACTACGACTACAACAACAGAGGGGCGGGGAGTGTGCGTCCTCACACCGGCTCGGTTACCCGCCATGACCATGCGCTCCACGGCGTTACCCCGAAGGGGCTGGCTGTCAGCTCCTCGTCAGGGGCGGAGCCAGTAACCCCCCCACGCACCCAATGAGAAGCAACGTGCCGATTCCATCTGGGGCGGAGCTAACGAGCCGAGGGCGTGTCACTCCCCGCCGGATATACGCGGCCCCGCGCCGGATGTGACGTCAGATGCGCCTCAGCTTGGAGAGAGAAGCCACCGCCACCCCCAGCGCGACGATACCTCCCCGCATCTTTGGACCGGACCGGACCGTACTGTACCCTGCCCCGAGCCCAGGAGGACCTGGAGCCATCGATACCCGCTTTCCTGTCATCAACCCCCGTGTGAGTCAGCCGTTGTCCCGTTTGTCTGTCGTCTGTCCGGGGTTAATATAAGAGTGTGTCTAAGTGCCTGTCTTTCTGTGATTATACCTCTAGCCCCTGTAATCTGACCTTTCCGTACGAATATAATCTCCTCCGGAGGTCTTGAGAATTGAAACATTGGTGTCGTATTGTGTTATTGTAATCCAGCCGGGTGTCTTCTTTTTCTTATTGAGCCAGCATCGCGCGACTAGTCAACGTTCGGGCACAATCGGGTAACTTGTGCAGACGTGGTCATACCATAAAACCGCTCGGTAAATAACATCCAAGCCACGTCTGTAACAGTATCTTCACCCACTGGCTTGTATTTTTATAATAAAGTCAGTCTCTTTCTTTCTCTTTCTCTTTCTCTTTCTCTTTCTCTTTCTCTTTCTCTTTCTCTCTCTCTCTCTCTCTCTCTCTCTCTCTCTCTCTCTCTCTCTCTCTCTCTCTCTCTCTCTCTCTCTCTCTCTCTCTCTCTCTCTCTCTCACACACACACACACACACACACACACACACACACACACACACACACACACACACACACACACAATCTCTAATACATATACAAATTACATATTTACAATCACACACACATACATGCATGTACTAATGCACACACATACAAATTATAAATTGAAAGTCACACACACAAACACAAGTTAATGTCCTCACACATTCAAATCAACAGAGACAATACATACATTCAATGCACCCCCCCCCCCCCCCCCTTTCTCAGTTGTGGCATACAACTGTATCACTGGCATGAATTGGTTTCTAGCAAATTCTTTCTGAAGCATCATTGAAAATTTTGAATGACAATAATCCTATCTTCCATGTGAAAGTACAAAAAATAAAACTTATTTTATTATTTGTTTTACGAAGGTCTCAGAGACCATTGTGAAAGGCTTTGAACTCATTTACGATTAATACTCAAACCGTGAACCGGTAACCTTCCACTTTTATAGCAAATTACATAATTTTGTTATAAACAAAGCATGTCATTCACTTGTTGGAGTACTAACTACCACAGGCAGGAAAGTGCCTTTAGCAGAGGGCATTGGTACATTATAAACAACAATTTGTAAGTTTTGATTCATGTACCTCAAAACAGAGTATACAACTATACATGCTCAAATTCTCGTCATTCATAAAGAGCTCCTTTGCGAGATATTCATACAGTACATTTATTTAATTTGCAACCAATATTACAATCATTCCCTCTCAGAAATATCATGTTGAAATGTATGTTAGTCCATAGCTTTAAAATAACTTGGATATGTGTATTATTCCCTGTTGAAATAACATATTAGAGAAAATGTTAATGATAACATTTTCAAAATGATTATTTAGTCCAATTATCCACATAAGTTGCTAGCTTGTAGGTGTACAGCACATTGCAGTCCTGCAACTGAAGTCCAATGGAAATATCTATTTCACTTTTGCAGCCAATTGTCTCATTGCCATGCTCTTGCTGCCAAGTTCACCCCCCTTCTTTGCTTGTGCAGCTTGTTGCCTGCGTTGATGTGTCTTTTTCTTACAAAAGCTGTGTAGGCGTGTGTTGATGAATTTTGTAAGCAGTTTGGCTTTCAGATTGTGGCACGTTGGGAAGTGAACATCTCTCGTTATCTGCTCTGCTCTCTCCACAAACATTGTTGCGACGTTCTTTTCAGCCATGAAAGCATCCTGTGCACCACGAAACATGGCCTCCACAGTTACCAACATGTTGATCACTTTTTCTGAAACATGAACAAGACACCCTTGCTTATACTCTTTCAGTACAGTAAGCTCTGCAGCTTGGTTAACTTCTTCACCTTCAGCAACAATCACCTGGCCAATGCAGTCATCACACGTCTTCTGGTTTTTCCTTATACTGTGAACACAGTAGCCAGCAAGGTTGTACAAGCTATCGCGCTCAGGTTGAGACAGCTCCTGCACGTCTTGGATATCTGGAATGACAAGGCCCTGTAGATTTTCCTCGGACGGTACTCTCACTTTCTATTTGTTCTATTTGTGCACCCACAGGCGCTACAACCTGTCATTTTGTCGTAAAATCGATGTAAAACACGAATGAGAACGCTGCGTACAGTGGGAACGTTAAAACGCTGACCGATATGCGTCCGATCCTGATCCTGTCCGCGATGGACTCAAAATGGTTCCACGCAATCACGTGACTAGATTTTTCCTGACCCTCTATGTCGCAACTCTTTATATAAAGGGACTCTAGTCTTCACCCCCCCCCCCCCCCCCATCCCTGAATTGTACACCTGAATCATTTGCGGAATGACAGCAGGCACATCGAATCCAGGAGGCGGTAATTGCTCGTAAATTTGAATGCGGGTAGAACCAATAAATTCGGCTTGGAGACATTTCGGCGCATGCGTGAAGCCGATTGAATTGGCTTGAGGACTCCAGAGGGTTAAAATCCGGCAATGAGTCGATTCGAAAACACGCATATGGTGATGATCAAATATTACGGAACAATACTTTTATGGGAAACGTGTACGGGCTTAATTAGGCCAAGTAAAAAAAAAAAAAAATTCTCGTCCGGACTTTTTTGAAAAAAGGAGGAGGGAGGCCCTTACTATTTACTATTTTCATTTTTTTTGCTATTTTTTTCCAAGATGGCTGCCATGAATTGAATGACCACTGTGGCTGACTTAAAGACTCTATAGTTTGTCCAATGTAATGTGAAACATGCCAGTGTTGATTGTTACCGAAAGGCCTGCAATTTCATTTCCAAATTAGCAAATAAATATATGTTTGAACTGAAATGGCATATGAATAGAATCAATGAATGGAACATGTCATGTGCTACACCGACAAACCATAATTGAATAATCATCCAAGTATAGCGTTACAGCTACATATGGATTTTTTAATGCACCAAGTATTTAAAAACAAGTACACTAGGAAATGTATGTCTTGATATGGCTTAAATATTTACGCTATATCACGACGCCAACTTACTTTCGTTGTTTGGTATCCATCACCAGTCATCTCCATCGTCAAATTCTCCACTGGCAAATTTAGCGAAGAGATCGTTCAACGTTCGCTTCTCATCCACAACTGATCTCGCGAACCAAGACTTCAAAACTTTTGTCGACGAACGTATGCTTACACACACGAATATCGTCATATTCCCTACTCAAATTTGGACCATTAAAAGTATGAAATGCAAGATTTTTACACGTAAATTGCACTTGCCCAGTGCACAACCGCTGCGAGATTGACCGTCTTTAGCACGAAGTGTCTGCGTTAAGCCGAGCATGTATTAACCAGGAAGTTCCGTTAGAGGGCGCGATCCATTAATAGTTCAGATCATCAATGCACAAGATACGATCAGCAAACGCCTGGAAACGGCAAGTTTTAGACCGAGTTTCTTCGCAAAACAATATTTTTTAAAAACAAGTATATATTTAAAAAAAAATAGTATTAAATAGTAAATAAAAGTAGGCGGCAACCAAAAAGGAAGCGGGCGGGGACGAGAAACTTTTTCTTTTTTTTTTACTTGGCCTTAAACTTTATTTATAATTTACACTTGACCCAAAGAAAGCCATGGGAAATCTGACGTAACAAAGCTGGACGGTGTATAATCAGCAGAGGCCTATACTAGCGTAATGTTAGGCCAACTTGGAAACAAGATGGAGGCCATATCATTTCGTCTCAGCCTTGGGTGGGTGGAGTCAAGAGACATATGTGGGTGTGTTGAGGCGGCTCATCGACCAATCGGTGCACACTTCAAAAATCGACCCCCACCACGATCTGCAGCAGCAACGCGAGTCGCGAAGTGCTTGAAGATCTGCGACATGTTGAAGGTGCAACACGTGCGATTTATTTATTTATTTTGAATCTCTCGATGTGAGTTCCTCATGCACAATGGAGTCGGTGAGAGATCTAGGAGGCCTCGGTCTCATCCCGGCCTGGCTGAAGATCCAGGGTCTATCAGAGGAGTCTCTCCGAGCTCTGGTTACGGAGATGGGGATCGAGATCTTCGGGGCTCTCTGTGCCCGAGCCGAGCCCGCTCCGGTGAGGGTTCAACTCTGTGCTTTGGCCACACGAAAGTTCACCTTCACCATGTACGCGGAGCTCTGTCGGTACATGGAAACGTGCCGTGCGGGGCGAGGATCGGGATGGACCGTCGCCATGGAGACGGGACGACCGACTGGAGACATGCGCATCAAGGTAGAAGAATCGGACTCGGTTGTTCCTGAAGATGCCAGAAGAGACCTGGAGGATGGTGAGTTGTAACAATTATGGATGTTTTGTGTTAAACTTTACTTAAAACCGTCATATATATAAACCTACATTTGGAAAGTCCATTCTGAGGTTGCAAAAGTCCTGATGTCCTGATTCACCACCCACACTAGAGTCTCTATATGTATAGAGTCCCGACGTGGCAGGTCCGAAATATTCTGATCACATGGGCCGTGTCGGCCATTTTGTTTACAGCGACGTGAGTCGGTTGTTTCCGAGGAAGTAATGAATATCACATGATTGCATTGTGATCTGGTGGCAAAATATGAAGAAAAAAAACCATCAGCATGGGTGAAAGACCTTTTTCTTGATGGCCAAATAACATTAAAATGAAGCAGGTCTATTTCATTGTTATGCTTTCACTCCTTACTAGGGGGGGTCCCGTTGGTCCATTGGACCAAATTCTTTATTGATCTTCACCTCCGGGGAGCATACCTGCCTGGCGGACTTGGAGGGGGGGGGGGGGGGGGGGGGGAAGGGTCTTTTGCGTCATCTGGGTCTTTTGGCTCCTCGAGGCCTGCTTTTTTTTTTGTGCACAAGATCGAGGCTCGTGTAAGAGTTGACATTAATCACACAAAAACAAACTGACAAAAAAAAACATATGATCAAGGGAGCGGGAGACAAGATGGGGAGAGAGAGGCAAACACACAAATACAACAGCAGAGAACAGGGACATCGGGAGATCTGCGGAAGGGAGAGGGCTTGGGAGGAGGAGGCATGGGAAAGGGGGCGGGGAGGTGGATGGGAAGAGGTATAAAACACATGGAGTCTGCTCGGACTTCAAGGAAAGAAGTCTATTTCAAAAAAGTGGATCTGGGGTGAATTAACGGGGGTAGAAAAGATCAAGATTGTGGATGGGGGAAGATAAGAGATGGTGGTGAACAGCTGTTTTAAAGACCTGGAGGGAGGAGTAGGATTGAAGAGAGTGAGGGAGTTTCTTCCAGAGGCGGGAGAAAAGAGGAATTGAAAGAGTGAAGGTGAGCAGAGAGTCTTGATTTTGACAGTTTCACCATAAGAGGGTTGCTGGCAGTTCTTTTGCGTCCTGCATGAATATTTGGTGGACAGAGCACAGACAGACCTGGGGGAGCTAGGCTGGAGAGGAGTCGGTAGAAGACAGAAAGACCACCAATCTGCCTGTGGTGGGCGAGTGAAAGGCCCTTGGAGTTAGCTTCATCGTGGGGGATTCCAATGATTCTGAAAGCTTTAGTTTAAACAGCGTGAAGACGAGCCAGGTGTGAGGCAGGAGCACCAGCCCCGGGGCGAGAGCAGTATTCCATTGCCCTGCGGATGAAAGCCTTTCATGTGGTGAGGAGCTCAGGTGTGCCAAGGAAGGACTTCGCATGACGGAGGATGCCCAGTCGGCGACTGGTTTTGGAGGCCAACTTGGAAATGTGTTTTTTCCCAGGAAAGATCATGGCAGATAGTGAGACCCAAAAGCTTAAGTGACAGAACTTCTTGGAGAAGATTGTTCAGAAAGTAGATGGGAGAATTGTCCAGTTGGTCTTTTCGGAGAGACTTCGTGAGAGTGTGAGATTAGTCAGGATTGAAAGACATGTTCCACTTGTTTGACCAGTCTGTGATTTTGTCCAGAGAGTGAGGAGGCTGCAGACTGCCGATCTGAGGGATGAGCTATGGAGCGGAAGAGAGTGGAGTCATCAGCAAAGAGACAGAGAGGATTTTCAAGAGAGTCAGAGAGATCATTGATGAAGACCAGAAAAAGCACAGGGCTCAGAACACTGCCTTGGGGATCTCCAGCCTGAACAGGAAGGGAAGATGAGAGAAACCCATTCAGGGCCACACGTTGACTATGACTAGATAGGAAGTCCACAAGCCATGCATGGAGATTTACATGGATACCATAGGAGGAGAGTTTGGTGACCAGGGAGGGGTGCCAGACCATATCGAAGGCACGTGATATGTCAAGGGAGACAGCTCTAATTTCCTGTTTGGCATTGAGGACCTCCATCCATTGTTGAGACAGAAGAAGCAGCATGTCCAGAGTAGAGTGACCTGGTCTGAAACCAAATTGATGATCAGAGATCAAGCCTTTGGAGAAGAGGAAGGATTTGATATCCGAAGCAATGATGGATTCCAGGACTTTGCTGACAATTGGGAGCAGGCTGATTGGACTGTCGTTGCAAGGATCTGTTTTTGCAACTTTTTTGTGTAAAGTGGTAATGTTTGCTGATTTCCGAGCTGATGGCAGTAGACCTTGAGCAAAAGAGAGGGTGAAGAGAACAGAGAGAGGGTGTGAAAGAGTGGCAGAGCAGGATTCTGTGGGCTGATGCTGTCTCGTCCAGTTGCAGAATGAGAGTTGAGGATTGACAGAAACTTCTGCACCTTGTCAGGAGAGAAGGAGACAAAGTCCAGGAGCAGCTGTGTGCGACTAAGTCCAGTGGGTACAGAGAGAGATGTGTTTGGGACACAATATTTTGAGTTCAAACACAGAGAGCAGCAGACATTTGCATTCAGCTTTTTTCACGTGTGGAGTCAGCTGTTTAGCCGTTTGAGGTAAGGGAGGGCATGGAGGGCATGGAGGGGAAACGAACACCAGAAACAGATTTTACCAGACACCACCAGGATTGAGAAGAGGGAGACAGGTTTGAGAGTTCAGTCTTGAGAGTGGACGGATATTGCTTCCTGGCTCTCCTGAGGGTGGAAAGACACTTGTTCCAGGCTTTGTGAAAGGAAATGAGATTTCCTTCAGTTGGATTTGCCTTCCAGGAGGCAAAGGCAAGTTGTTTCAGGGCATCTGTCTCACCACAAGATTCCGTGTACCATGGACGGGAGGAAGGGTATGACAACTGAAGACGAGATGGGATAAATCTGGGCAATAGAGAGAGCAATTTACTTTCGAAGAATTCCCAGGATGAGTTGATGTCAGAGGCAGTATAAATGGGAGACCAGTCCAGATGAACGATGGCTCCTTGAAGACCGTGCCAGTTGGCCTGTGTGAAATGTCAGACTCGTCGATGCTGAGGAGGCTCTGTGAGAATGGCCAGAGAGATGTCCACTTTAACAAGCATGTGGTCAGATGAACCGATTGGAGCAGAAGAAGAGCAGCAGACATTTGCAGGGAAGTTTGTCATAACCATGTCCAGAAGAGAAGATGCTCCATTGACTGAGATCCGGGTCGGGAAATTGACAGATTGAGTCAGTCCCAGTTGGTCTCAGAAGTTCTTTGCTGAGGAGACATGGCTGGTGAGAGAGGTACCCACACCCAGCCAGCTGGCATGATAACAGCTGAAATCACCACATCTGAGGAAGAGAGAGTTGGGATGAGTAGATAGAAGTTTCTCAATGTTATCAGACAGCGAGATGTAGATGGTCATCACTGTTTGGTGGACGGCACAACACATGTGAACAAAAGGTGGGAGCGAAGGGGAAGCCGTAGCCAAAGGTATTCCGGGGGGTGAGGTGGAGAGACGGCAGTGCAGGGCGAGTGAGGAAGAGTTTTTTTTATAAAGATAGCAACCCCACCTCCAGGACGAGGCTCAGGTCTATCATACCGGAGGAGGGAGTAACCAGGGAGAGATATTAAGGAATCAGAGACATTAGGAAGAAGGAAAGTTTCTGTTAAGCAGAACAAGTCTGGTTTGTCAGAAGCAACCTGAATGGAGAGATCAATCAGGTTTGAGCGAAGGCCCCAGATGTTTGAGATCCATCCCATTAATGAAGAGGAATGGGGAGCATTGGATACATGACAGGGGAGAGGAGGGGTAGGGTAAGATGTGGAAGAGGAGGAGGTCGGGAGAGCAGTTGATAATGTGTCAGAGATTTCAGAATAGCAAGGAGAAAGGGAAGGATGAGGAGGACAAAAGTTTGATGGTGATTTAGTGAGGCACAGTGAGGTGTTGTTTCAAGGGAGGCAGAGTGAGGAAGAAGGTTGGAGGAGATGGAGATGGAGGTGAGAGTTGGAAGGGAGAGAAATCGGGGAGGACACTTTGAGGAGGAGGGGTAAGAGGGGAGCATTGCAGAAAAAGGAGGAAGGGGAGGTGTGAGGGGGGAGTTTTGAAGGGGAGGGGTGAGGATGAAGTTTGGGAGGGGTGGGGTGAGGGGGGAGTTTAGGAGAGGAGGGGTGAGGCGGGATTTAGGTGGGAAGGGGCAAGGAGGGAGATTTGAAAGGGATGGGTGAGTGGGGTGTTTAGGAGGGGATGAGTGAGTTTGGATTTTAGAAAGTGTTGAACAATTAATGGAAAATGAACATTTATTGCAAAATGATTTCCTTGTGATTTTCGAGTCAGAGATCTGTTTGAAAACGTTGGAGGAGGGGTGGCATGCATGTGAGTTTTGGGAATGTAGAAAGGAAGAGTTGCAAGAGATGGAATTTTTATTTGAAATGAAAAGATTTGGTGAGCAAATGGAATACAACCTTTTAAAGAAGAAGAAGAAAAATTTGTTATAATATACGACAGACTACAACACTTCAGGGGAAAGTTTAAACATTTAAAAACGAAACCATGAAAACTGTGTGGGGAAATTCCCTAAATGAGGGCAGGAAGGATTCCTAAGGGGGATTAATGATTCCAGGACAGATTCAGATGCAGGAACAGAAGAATATGAGATTGATAGCCAGGAGAGCA
The DNA here is from genome assembly GCF_964187855.1 of Myxine glutinosa. NCBI lineage: Eukaryota > Metazoa > Chordata > Myxini > Myxiniformes > Myxinidae > Myxine > Myxine glutinosa. The sequence goes on from NC_136261.1 coordinate 400,237,457, forward strand.
GAGCACGAAGGAATAGTGAGGTGTTTAAGTGAAAATGTGTCAGAACGGGACGATAGGCCTGCTTATTCAATTCTTCGTTGATTTGTTTTTTTGGAAGGTGAGGTGAAAGTGGATCAGGTGAAGAAGGAGAAAATTGAAGGAGCATGGTGAAAATTAGCTAGAATTGGAAAGGTGTCTTTTGGCTGGAGAGGATTGAGTGAGGAAGGAAGGAGAGCAAAAACAGAAAAAAACGGGTGGGGTGAAACACGTGGTCGAAGAACGAACCAACAAAGAAGGAAATAATAATTTATTTATTTTTGAATTAAGATTTTAAACAAAGGTAAGAATTTTGGGTGTTCTGAGACTTTTGGGTCTTTGGGAACTTTGGGTTCTCGGGATCTTTTGGGTCCTCTGCGTTTCAGGGGTCTTAAAGGGTTTACAAAAGTTGAAGGGGTCTCAGCAGTCTTAAGAGTTAAAAGTAAATTTGAATGGCCTGTCATTAATAGACACAAAAAGTAACACACACACACACACACACACACACACACACACATATATATATATATATATATATATATATATATATATATATATATATATATATATATATATATATACACACACACACACACACACACACACACACACACACACACACACACACAATTCATCCATATACAACAACAACAACAACAACGACAACAACAGGCATTTTAATGCCATTTTCCCTGTTGGAGCGGGGGTTAGCCTTGCGGGCCCCATGACAATCTTCTCCATTTTGCCCGATTTTCTGCATCTCCCCTTGTTACCGCCCTTGCCCACATTTGTTCTTCCACCACCTTTGGCCAAGTCTTTCTCGGTCTTCCCCGTCATCTACTTCCTTCGACATTCATTTCCATCATTCTTCTCAACCAGTCACTTTCATCCTTCCTCAACACATGACCAAACCATCTCAACCTGTTTCTCTTCACAGCATCAATCACAGGCTCTATTCACATCATCTTTCGCAATTCATCATTTGTCTTCCTCTCTCTCAACGAAACTCCGCACATCCACCGAACCATTCGCATTTCCACCCTTTCCAGCCTTCGTTGCTGCTCTACGTTCATAACCCATGTCTCGCTTCCAGAAATCATAACACTTCTCACATGTGCAGCATACACCTTTCCCTTCAGCTTCAACGGCACTCCCCTCCTCATCAGCACGCCACTCAATTCCCGAAACTTCTTCCATGCCCATCTCGCTCTGGCAACCGTTGCCCAGTCTGATCCACCTTCTCCATTCAACATGTCTCCAAGGTAGCGAAATGTTTTCGCACCTTCCAGCTTCACACCATCTCCAAGATCCAACTCAACATTTCCTCCATCTGCAGCTCCCTCTGTGCACACCTTGCACTTGAATGTAGCTGCCACACTGGTTAATGACCCTCTCAGACCACTACATTTTTGATGACCCCACTCAGCGCACATTATACTTTGAATGGAGTTCACTCTGACACCCTTCCTGCACACAGCACACGGCCACTTCCCAGTTCTTTCCACCTCACCACATGCTTTACCACAAGCCATCACCTTCGTTTTACTGATATTCACCTTCAGACTTTTTGTCCCCATACATGTCTCCTTACATCCATATATAACAGAATAATTATTTATTTAATATTCACTCGTTCCTCATGTTCGCTTTCTTTCTTTTTCTATTTGTGTTTCCATCATTGTCTACTCTTCACCTTTTTATCTGCTTGTTGCATTTCTCTGCCCAGCTTCACTTCCTTTTCCTTTTCTCTCTCCCGAGATATTTACTTTGTGGACATAGATTATGTTACATTATTACAGAATAATGAACAGAAAAAAATGATCGAATCGTCATCTTGGATTCAGGGAAAGTTTGATGAAGTGAAAGAGCGACCATGCTGATGATTTTTTTTTCACTTAATTAACTTTTTGATGTAACTCTTAGGGGAGTTAACTTTTTGCTATTTTTCTACTCCTCCCTTATCACAAGTCTGATTGTTCTGAAACTTGACACATGAATACAAGACAGTCATTCGCACAATCTTCGATTTTTCGGGTTTCTATTTTGGATCATGTGGGCCTCCAGGGACGGAGGGTTACCCCCCAAAACTTCCGATCTTGACTCGACTGATTTACCAACTGATTGCCCTGAAACCCAATACAGCCCTTATTCTTGATGGACTGCACAAAAGCACTAATTTTGCTGACAGCTTGGTTACCTGCCCCGAGCAGGTGGCCAAGGTGGCCTTGACATACGCACACTCGCCTCTAAGTTGTCGAGGTCATTCATCTATGTGTGTGCCTTCTCTCGGGTGGACGTTAAATGGGGCATCGCATCTTCCGGTATTAGTTGGTGGATGTTAAATATCCCAGGGTGTCCTTCGTGAAGAGTAACTAAGCTGTCGGCACCATGAACAAACAACAAATTCCTGCCCGAACCTACAGGGGGCACTGCATCAGCGGCAGGGCCATGTCCTCACCTCATGGTGCAACCCACAGCCTGCTGCATATGAATGAAGAAGAAGTCCTATCCCTAAACCGTATCTATCCCCTCACTTACCTTGTCTTTTATCGACCCTTCAATCCCTAACCAATTAGTTTGGGGTTTTAAACCAAACCACTACCCCAGACAGGGAACACATTGTCTGTTTGTTTGTGGGTTTTATAGCGGCGTGATAGTAAACACGAACTCTTACGTCCTGCTTCCTATTCCCACCATCCCTAAAGACGGGCTCTTTGCTGGTAATAAAGTAAACAAATTGTTTTGAATTTCAAAGAACATATGGTATCCATATTTTGTGTGAAAGGTGGTGTGTTGTTTGCGATGTACCCACTCACCCTTCGATCCTCACTATTCCTATTACCATTTCCATGACCCTACTACCTCCCTCATCCCCTCTCTTGGCCTCCCCCCACCCTTTTTCCATTTCACTCCTGCACCCAAACACCTTCCACCACAAGTGTGTGTGTGTGTGTGTGTGTGTGTGTGTGTGTGTGTGTGTGTGTGTGTGTGTGTGTGTGTGTGTGTGTGTGTGTGTGTGTGTGTGTGTGTGTGTGTGTGTGTGTATCTAATTGTGTGTATATTCGTCTCTGTATCTGTGCCTTTGTGTGTTGTTGATTGTTTTCTCCATAATTTGGGTTTCAGAAGGTGGAACGGAGTCGTCCCAAGAAACGAAGTATCGTGACTCGTGGACTAAGTTGTGAAGTTTTGTTGTTCTCAGAGTTTTGTTCCAAGGGCTCTTTTCAGGATTGTCACTGAGCTCCATACAGCCTCCAACTGCAGTTTGTTTGTGGTAATGTTCCCATGGATGGGTTTTTTAATCTCTGCAAGGTTCTTCTTTATCATTCCCGTTGCCCCAATTATCACTGGTGCAATTTTGGCGTTCATCAGCTTCCAGGATCTTTTCACTTCATTCTTGAGGTCTTGATATTTGGTGATTTTCTTGATTTCTGCATTATTTAGACCAAACTCACTGGTTACTGAAACCTCAATTAGCATTGCTGTCTTTTCCTTTTTGTTCCCTGAGTGCTACGTCCAGTCGCAGTGCTTTTTTTCAATCTTCACCGTGGATGGTAACATCAGGTCACACATGAGCATGACGTTATTATTTTCAATGATTGTTTTTGGATCATGCTTCCATGAGTTTTCTGAAACGGGGATATTGAATTTTTTGCAGATGTGCTGGTGGATTACTCCACGTACTTTGTTATGCCTTTGTGTGCACAGCTGTTCTGACATAAGGTTTTTACATCAGCATCTGAAGTGGCTTGTGCTTTGTGTTTCTGCCTTACAGAACCTACACTTGTCCCATTGGCTCAGTCCTGTCTTCTCAAAGCAATTTGTGCAGTGTCCTTGGTTTTGGGCATCTAAAAGATAAAAGGAGCCTGTTTTCGGTGTGCCTGCTTGTGTGCATGCGTTCGGTCCAGCCATCGATAACGTCTTCAATTATCTTACCCATCTTCCCACTCTTGGTACTCTGAATCCTGTGGTGAGGCAGTTGCTTTAAAACAACTTGCATTTTCCTCCTGGAAAGCAAATCCAACTGAAGACAACCTCCGATCATGCCACAAAGCTCGCAATAAGTGTGTGTCTACTCTGTGGAGAGCCAGAAAACAACACCTGTCCAATCTTAAGAATGAGCTTTCAAACTTGTCTCCCTCCTCTAAAACCTGATGGTGACTTGTCAAGACTTGCACCTTCTGCCCTCTCCGTGCTTTGTCTCCCTCAGCTTTCTGCAAGATACACTCGGTCCACCAGCAACCCTCTCCGAGTGAAAATGCCAAAATCCAGAACCAATACTCACCTCCACTCTTTTATTCCTCTTTTTCCCACCTGTGGAACCACATGCTATTCTCTCCGCAATGCCATCCTTCCTTCCATATCTTTAAGACAGCTGTTCACCACTATCTCAAGTCATCACCCATATAAAATCATGATCTTTTCTACACCTGATGAACCACTCTACCCCTCCATAAAATGTTGCTTATGTATCCATCTTCTTCACCATTTGCATTGTCCTTCAGCCCCCGTTTGTTCATCTGTCTATTTTCTCCCTCCGCCCTGCCGTTCGCGTTTCCACTTTTCTCCTGCTGTTCCTTTTGTTATGTTGTGTCCTGATTTGTTCTGCGTCAATGCTCTTCCATGAGCCAAAACCATGCAGAGTAAAAAAAATCCTCGCTTTACCCCATTCGAACAATGCCCCCACATTTGTGGATTTGACAGTGGTGTCGGCAAGATGGGCAGAATAGTCTTTCATTGCATTTCGTTGCCTGTGTACCTGTATAGTATATGTTAATTTGTGATGATTTGGAGAGTGACAGGTTCAACCCAGAACATTCTGGGACAAAACACTTCTTAACGGCAGGACTCGGTGGGCTCGAGAATTACAGAATGTCAACTTATTGCAGATTATTTAGAGAGCGTTTATGTTCATTATTAAACTTGATATGTTCTCAAAATACAATTTGGCGTCGGGAATTTAAGCTTCCATTCAGTGTAAACGAGGCGCTGACATTTTTTAACATTGACGAATGCTCTTCACAGAACAGAAGAAGCCCATCAAGAAGTTCACCTGCACCTCGTGCTCTCACAGCTTCACCAGAAAGGCAGATTTGAAGAGGCACAAGGAGAGGAACCGACAAGTTCCCAATGATGAAGAGTTCAAATGCACTGAATATTCTTGTTCAATGCAAAATAAAAGCATGTTCGTGAGTCATTTTGAGATTCACACAAGAAAGAAACAGTGCACCTCTAAGGTGTGCCAAAATAGATTCGGTTCTTCAACAACGACTCAGAGGCACGTGAAAATTCACACAGGCGAGCGCCCGTATACATGCAATGTTTGTGGTAAGGGGTTCACTCGATCAACACACTGTCGGGCTCACAAGCGGATTCACACGAGAGAGCACCCATGTACATGCAATGTTTGTGGTAAGGGGTTCATTTGGGCATCGGACTGTCAGATTCACAAGCGAATTCACACCGGAGAGCGCCCGTATACATGCAATGTTTGTGGTAAGGGGTTCACTCGATCAACGCACTGTCGGACTCACAAGCGGATTCACACAGGTGAGAGCCCTTATACATGCAATGTTTGTGGTAAGGGGTTCATTTGGGCATCGGACTGTCAGATTCACAAGCGAATTCACACCGGAGAGCGCCCGTATACATGCAATGTTTGTGGTAAGGGGTTCACTCGATCAACGCACTGTCGGACTCATGAGCGGATTCACACAGGTGAGCGCCCTTATACATGCAATGTTTGTGGTAAGGGGTTCATTTGGGCATCGGACTGTCAGAATCACAAGCGAATTCACACCGGAGAGCGCCCTTATACATGCAATGTTTGTGGTAAGGGGTTCACACGAGCAACGGACTGTCGGACTCACGAGCGGATTCACACAGGAGAGCGCCCATATACATGCAATGTTTGTGGGAAGGGGTTCACTCGATCAGCGAACTGTCGGACTCACGAGCGGATTCACACGAGATTGCACCCGTATACATGCAGTGTTTGTGGTAAGGGGTTCACACGAGCAACGGACTGTCGGACTCACGAGCGGATTCACACAGGAGAGCGCCCGTATACATGCAATGTTTGTGGGAAGGGGTTCACTCGATCAACGAACTGTCGGACTCACGAGCAGATTCACACAGGTGAGCGCCCTTATACATGCAATGTTTGTGGTAAGGGGTTCAATTTGGCATCGGACTGTCAGATTCACAAGCGAATTCACACCGGAGAGCGCCCTTATACATGCAATGTTTGTGGTAAAGGGTTCATTCGATCAACGCACTGTCGGACTCACGAGCGGATTCACACAGGAGAGCGCCCTTATACATGCAATGTTTGTGGTAAAGGGTTCACTCGATCAGCGCACTGTCGGACTCACGAGCGGATTCACACAGGAGAGCGCCCTTATACATGCAATGTTTGTGGTAAAGGGTTCACTCGATCAACGCACTGTCGGACTCACGAGCGGATTCACACGAGATAGCGTCCGTACATGTGTCCGGTTTGTGCAGAGACTTTCTCAAATGTAAGGTCTTTGAGGAATCATTTAAGGTGCCACAAAGGAGAGCGGTTAACTTTTTGAGATATTCTACTCACAGATGAAAAGACAGACTAACCACATTAAAAGCTTGGTTACCTGTCTCTCTTGGGCTGCCAAGGTGGCCTCGCCATACGCACACTCGCCTTTGAGTTGTCTTTTATCAATAAGATAAATTTTAACGACCTCTTATATGTATCCTATGTAGTTCAGTGATTCTGTATTGATACTCAAGCATCCTAAATTCAATATTTACAAGTCAGGAGACGCCGATGGTTCATAAGCGAGTGGTATTCAATGACAAAGGACGGACTATAACCGAAACAGGCCCAGACAGGCCAGGCCCGGAAATGTCAAAACGAAGGTTACTGACCTTGAAATGAGATAGAAAATAATGTATAATCAGTTTTGAGGTTTGTTTTAGCCCCACAATACTGAAAATTCGGTGAAAAATGAAAAATGAAAAATCGAGCTCCATGGGGCTAGACACATGACATTGGCCTCACCAAATGTCGAAATCCCTGTCATATTCCACCAAACCCCTCGGAGAAGATGTAGCTTGAACTCGATTACCCCCGAAAAAGACGTCTTTTCTGGGCGTGGCTCCGCCCAAAATGGGCACATACGCCCACTCTCAGCAGGACACAACTCGATCATGATATCAATCTCCCACCCAAGTTTCATCAAGATTGGATGACATCATCGGGTAGTTATGCTGCAGTTATAAGGACAGACAGACCCACACACATGACGAATATAGTGGTCACTTGATAACTCGTGAACCAAAAAGTTTACGGCACATTTTAGCAATTTTTCCTCTTAAATATTGATTGCTCCACTCATGGAGTATATAGTCCTCATCGAGGCCGGCGTAAAATAAAACTGCATTGAGAGAAAAGTGAAGAGAGAACAGTCGTAGAGTTTGTGAGGAAGTAAAAAATCTGCTTTTTAAAAAGGGGAACGTCATAAGTGTTTGGAACGGCATGAGAAGGTAAAGATTTCCAGAGTTTGGCAGTGGAGAGGAAGAAACGAGCATCATAACGGCCCACCCTTGAGTTTCCAATGGCCACACAATAATCATGAGATGTCGTGGCTTGTCGAATATTCCGTGGTCTCACTAATGGCGGAGGTACACAAGGAGCAAGTGCTTGGGAGCAGAAACTGAAGTAATATCTGTCGAAAAGAGAAAGAAAGCTAACTTTGTGGTGTAATTTGAGCGGGTGGAGTTTTGATGTCAGATTGGGAGAGTTGATAAATCAGATTACTTTGGATTCAATTCTGTCCAGTAAGTATATGGAGCTAGACCCTCCCCAGATGTAAGAGCAGTACTCTGTACAAGGACGAATCAATCCTTTATATTGTTGAAGAACAGGTTTGTGCACATAAACAAGCCATGAACACTTGTCAATATTTTTAATAACACTGGGAAAATACTCATTTGGTTACAACAGAAATACATCTATATATATAAAAACACTGTGTGTGTGTGTGTGTGTGTGTGTGTGTGTGTGTGTGTGTGTGTGTGTGTGTGTGTGTGTGTGTGTGTGTGTGTGTGTGTGTGTGTGTGTGTGTGTGTGTGTGTGTGTGTGTGTGTAATGCTCACCGATAGACTCTGAAACGGAGAGGCTCACGTGCTTGATATTTGGCATAGACATGGCCATTGCTCAAAATGATAAACCTCCCTCAATGTTCCTGTTTGAGCGCCTCCTGTGCCACACACCATTTTTAAATGAAAGTATATATTTTCCTGACAACCATCAAAGTTTTCCGTCCACTCAAAAATATTTCCATCTTTTTTACCCAACTCACCGGTATTTAAATTAATTCTCTTATTTGTTTTGTGAACTTTTTTTACCAGTTGTCTTTTCAATTATACCTATTTGATATTTTTCACATTCGTTATGTTTACCATTTATATACCAAGGTTGATTACACCTCCACTCTTTAGTCTGGTTGGTACTTGGTTCTATCTATATATATATATTAAACTGTGTGTGTGTGTGTGTGTGTGTGTGTGTGTGTGTGTGTGTGTGTGTGTGTGTGTGTGTGTGTGTGTGTGTGTGTGTGTGTGTGTGTGTGTGTGTGTGTGTAATGTTACTGATAGACTCCGAAACGGAGAGGTTCACGTGCTTGATATTTGGCATAGACATGGCCATTGAGCCTGGGACGAACATGGCTGACACCATATTTGACGAGATCCATATTTTTTATTCATATTTACCTCAGCGCATTTCAGCGAAGTACCCGCTAATCTCAGCCAGTGCGAGCAGCTCGCTGATTCGCTCAGAGCGATCACGTGATGTTCCATCCCGTCACACGTCACACGTTTGCACGTAATTCAGGGCGAAAAGCCATTACGGTTTTTCACCTTTATGCGATCGTGTTTTGTGTCGATTTTCTGCGATATGAATTAAATTTTAATTCATATTTCGTGTTTACGAATTCGAATACGAAGGATTTCCCCTTTCCCCTTTCCCCTTTCGATTTCGAATACGAATCGAATACGAGCTTGAGTCGAGAGGGCGAATGTACGGGTTGGGAATGTACGGGTCTCCCCTCCCCCACCCGGCAATGCCGGGTACTTCTGCTAGGATCACGTGATGTTCCAACTTTGCCGCCATAATCTCAGTTATGCGTTCGCACGTAATTCAGTTTTTTCACATTTCAGCGAGGAACATTGCCATTCACACCACATAGGTTTTTTTTCACTTTCATCTGATATTTGTGATTTATTTCAAACAAACTGTATTTCCCATCTACACGGCCATGTATTCCTATT